>NC_133352.1:7902124-8202124 GCF_030506205.2 Paramisgurnus dabryanus
CTTCTGACATCACAGGGGGATCCAGATTTCAATGACCTATTTTTTCATATGCTTGCAGAGAATGGTTTACCAAAACTAAGTTACTGGGTTGATCTTTTTAACATTTTCTAGGTTGATAGAAGTACTGGGGACCCAATTATAACACTTAAACATGGGAAAAGTCAAATTTTCATGATATTTTTAACTCTTTTCCCGCCATTGACGAGATATCTCGGCAATTAAAAGAAAACATTTGCATTAAAAAAGTGTTATGGGTGAAATTTTATGTTAATTTGCAATACCGCGATTATCCAATAGATGGCACTTACCCAATTTATAAAAAAAACTGAAGCCAAAACGTTATTTACTAATTTTAAACTCTGTGTATGATTTGAAAATCATTCTGAATCTGATCTCTAACAAAATTTCTTTACAAAAATGCAATTTTTCAGATTTTTTCTAAAAAAAAAAAATAGTATTTTTAAAGACAAATAGCCATATTTAAGATTTTATGCAAAGAATAAATATAGATAGGATTAAACGTTTGTTTGTTTGTTTGTTTGTTTGTTTGTTGTTTGTTTGTAGGCAGAGGGTCTGTTCTTTCATTTGATATATTTGTATGTTTATATATTTTTAGAAGAAAACTTAACTGGAAGGCATTTTGTGAAAATCACAAAAAAAAAAATGCTGACGGGCAACTTTTAAAAAACAAAACAAAACAAAAAAATGGCTGGCGGGGAATGAGTTAAATATGGTTTTCAGGTAGTCTTTACACATTTGACTAAAACTAAGCAGAGCATATGCAACAGATTCTGAATGATATAACAAAATTAGACTAAAAAAACAGATTTGAGGGATGAAGAGATACTATGTAGAGGGTTTTGTATTCCCAATACAAAATGGGTAAATTATACCCTCTAAAGCAGGGGTAGTAAATGTTATGAAATGTCTTTTAAAAGAGAATTTGTTTGTTTTTGATTTTTGCCTTTTTTTACCAGACTGTTAGTTATTCTCAGTTAGGTGGTATGTCATTCGACATTAAACTTGAACAAGTTACTTTGGCAATGCACTATAATCTCTTTGGTCACAGTCATTTGAAACATAAACCTCTGGACTTGAAATGGTTTAAACCCAACAAAACTTTCAGAACAGGACTTAAGAACCCATTTGATGATTTTAATTAAAGATAAGTTCCTCTTTGTCTAAGTCTATGCTTAGGTTACTAATCTGAATTCAATACATCCATATGTTGCTGGTGAGAGGCTAATGTGCAAACAGGGAAAATATTGAAACCCACTGCATTTAATTTGGATCTAATCAATTAGGATTGACCGCACTTAACATGCAAATGCCACCCGGGTCAAATTTACCCTCCACTTATTTGGACACAGTTAAGAACAGCCTGACTTGCTGTACCTGTCTTTTGGGGATTCACCTGCTGACACATATAATAAGATTATCAATTATCACCTGTTAAGGCAATCTGTCAATAGCACTAAACGCAGGACCATTGCAAAATTTCAGGTCAAAATATTATCCCCTGGAAAAATGGCTATGGTATACTTATAGGGGACCTTAGTGGGTCTGGTTGCCGGTGCAACATGCAAACTGTTACACATGCATCACCGTTATGACAAATTTGGCTAAACGGTAAACGCCCTTTTAAGTTTTGTCTTTGTCTATTTTAGAGGATTGTTAATGAAATAAGCTGAAGGCCTTCGGCAGAAGCCAAAGAGAGGATCCAAAAAAATCTATAAAAATGTTACATCCATGTCGACTCCTTAATATTTTTCCAATTACGCATTTCCACACTGCTGCTCTGTAAAACATTTAGTTCGATCTCTAACAGATGAACACTCACCAGTGCCTGATCAGGAGTGACTGGAACAATCGCAGTGTTTTACAAGGTAAGCGTTTTAAAATTGATTTGTTAAACAGCATTTTTAAAGACACTTCATATAGGCATATTTGCTGTTGGACTGCGAGACCGAGGCGGCCAGAATTACAAGCGGCGTCTGTGAATAATTTCATAACGTGCGACTCATTTTCACTTCACTAAAAGGCGGCAACACTCTCAGTTTCCCACTGAGATGTATCAAGGAAACTTCACATCTTTAATTTGCACATTAGCGCCTCTCTGGAAAAGTGGGAGTGTGTGTATAACACTAAAACAAGTAATGGAAAGATAATGTAACCCATCACACTTTAAATGACTAATAATATCCCACCCGTGGAGAGCCTATGATCTCAAAATCATCCAAAAGTGCTGGTTAAATCCCATTTCATGAACTTACCTGAACTGTGAATTGTGCCCTTTTAAAAAAATGATATTTTAGATTTAAGGATATAATTTTAATGTGTTTATCAGCTATTTTAGATTATGTAATTTTTCTTGGTTAATTTGTTTGTGATAAGGATCCGATCGCGTCACATTTATATATTCACAACATGAGAAAAATCACAAAAGAGATCTCTCCATTGTCTAAAACTGATCTGATTTGACCTGCAAAGCTTTTGCAATCAAAACCTCTTAAACAAATTACCCGAGCTATCCACATTCATTTCATAATGTCCCGTACTCTGTGTCAACAACTGCTTCATGTTTATCTATTTTTAACTTTGAACTTAATAGACTGCTGAGCTATAAAAATGTAACCTGTAAGCAATTAAAGTGTCCCTTGGGCTCCGTTGTTAATAAAAAAAACATCAGGGGTCCCTGCGCTTGAGCTCTCAGAAGTTTATTGAGTGAAATGTTGTTATTCAAGCAAATATCATGACCGAACCGTTCCCGCCAAAATGAGAATAGAAGAATAAAGAGCAAAAGGGCCATAAACAAATCCAAAAATCCCACAAACCAAATCTACAAGCCATACAAGGGCATTCCCAGTCTGCCCTTTCCTGGATCACCGAGGTAAGGTGTCGGTGTGTTTATGGGGGAAAAGGGACGGTTTAAAGGATGAAATTGAACGGATTAGCATGAGCCGCTCTGGTTTTGATTGCCTCTGACTGAAAATATTTGAAAGCCACCAGGGGCCCTTCAGATGTTATGATATGGTCAATTCAGACCCCCGTGTGTTCTGCTACAGGCTTGGGTTATAGAAATTGAATTGATATTTTGTAAACTTCATTTGCGGATAATGTGATCTGACAGGGACAAACGCACAGGCGAATTGTTTTCAAACCGGCTCCAAATGAAACTTATTACGGGGGTAAATGTGTATTTCTTTGTCTCTGCTCCTCTCCCGCGACATCGTCCGCTCCTTTCTCTCTTAGACCCTGAATATGTATCCATTTTCAGGGTAATTGAATTGATACTGTCATGCGCGGGGGCCAACGGATTCACGCAGCAGGGCGGATGGCCTGAGTGATTGAATCGAAAACAGGGAGAAAAAATTTCCTTCGCCACGAGCCCGCTAGGTCACAGTGCCATCATAAGATAGACACACCTCACTGTTTTCTGATTACGCCGACGGCCCCAATTGTCTTTCCAATAATCTGCCGCTCTGATATAATGCAGACTTTTCCAATTCCACCAGCTCCGGCCAGACCTCAGATGTGTTACATATTAATTTCCTTCCCCGTAAAATTTGCTCAGCTTTAGTTCAAATTCAGTTAGCCGGATTGATGAAAGTGGCAAAAGGATACGACGTTTACTGATTCTCTCTTTTCACCTTTGATTAGCTCCACTTGTGAATTATTCCTTTGCTGTCAGTCTGCTATTTAGCAGCTGGGTGGGCCGATCTCAGGGCCGTGGCCTGCCGAGAGAAAATAAGCTAGCACGCAATCTCCGACCCTGAGGTGCTGGAGACAGATGGAGAAACTGAATCTGCATCCTAAAAGTCGGAAAATTTACCTTTTTGTTCATTTACACAAAGGAATACACAGATTTGAAACAAAAAAATCTCATGATATCAATGGGACAAGAAATATTTAATAAAATTGAAATAAATAAGTGAGGTGGGCCGGGTTAACCCCTTTTTCCAAAAGGCCACATGCCAGGCCACATTTTCAAAACATCATGCTAGGAGCGTCAGGTTTAACACAACCTTTTAGGTTAAGTGCATGTTTTTATTACAGTATAAAGAGTTACATACACAATACCAAATTCTGACATTCAAACATACACAAATTATGTTGATAATATAATAAAAAATTACAACTTTAGCTGTGAAAAATCTTTAAATGATGCAATGGTTAAGACATACAGTACAAGGCGACTACTGTATTTGCCCAATCAAATAATATTGCATTTTAATTTCATCAGTTGTTTATATAATTAATCACACTTAATTAAACTAAACAAAAAAATTCTAATAAAAAGCACTTCATACAGGAATAATTTACAGCAATGCTATTTTATTATAAGCCATTCAAACGTACACCATGCTGTGTAAAAGTGCCATTAAAACACATGCTGTTGTGCTTTTAGCATTCATTCTTTAACCTCCTTTGTTAGTGAGTAAACATCAGCCTAATTGCCTATCTCATGTTAAATTATTTTTTATGGACATTTAGAGGGCATGTAATTGCCATGGTAATAAACATTGACTTCTGTCTCCAGACATGACTCGAATCCTCTCTATAAAAATCATCTGCGGTGGCAACCTGCCAACCTCCCTTGATGTTGGTGAGCAGTTTGTCATAAAATGCTAATTGCTTATTGACCGAGACCCTATATGGAGATAAGAAGCCAGGGTACACAGCGGCATAAAGCTGCAGATATCACGGATCATTTGAAGGCATGATGGGCTGAAAGAACTGCTTGAAAGTGAGGGATTCTGCTCGTAGCTCATTTTAACATTTCTATTAGAGTGAACTGAGGCTGAGACCTGCAAATTCATTTAGACAATTCATATTTTTATAAAGTTAAAGGGATCTTCTGAGCTCTAGCAAAAGCGTCTGTGGCGTGCTGTTTATAACCATAAAAAATTCATTTAGGAGTCGTCGCTTGTTGCGTTGACAGAAATGCATATATAGGCTATTGTTATGATCCCTGTCTGACTGTCTTTCCCCTGTCTTGTGCTCTTATTTTGAAGTTTAGTTCTGTCTTGTCATTTGTTGCCAAAACCACACCCATCTCCTCATTTGTTTTCATGGTAATTTATTAGTGCTGCTTTGTAATTGGTTCTCATTGTGTATTTGTAGCCCTCTCTGTTCTCACTTAGTCTTTTGGTAGTTATACTGTTTGGATGTACCTTTTTGTGGTTCCTGTCTCCTGTTTGTCTACCTGCCTATCAGGGGCGTCGCACGTGCCCCAGTGTACATCTTTTCTGCCCCTGTGTAAATCTCAAGTTTACATTTTAGCAGTTAACTAGTATATTCCTTTACAAAGACAATCGCGGCAAAACGGATCTATATGCAATGTAGTTACCCAATTCACGGTTGAAAAAGCGACGCAGCAGTCGCACTGACGCGTGCACGCCCCAATTCATGTCCGCGTCCACGCACCCATTCATGTCCGTGCGCGACTGTTTGGCCGTGCGCAGCCGCATACAAAGTTCACGCGATTGAGTTGGTTTATGAAAACATGACGAGACTAACGTAAGTTTATAAATAATAATGAAAATCTTATTTTCACCCGATCATTGACGCATGTGATGGACATCAGAAATGTTTTGTGCAAAGCAGAAAAGGGAAGCAAATATGAGAGATGATGAGTTTAAGGGAATAAAGAAACATAACATCTTACCCTGTCAGGGCTCAAACATTAGAGGAAAAATCTCAGGAAAACCTCTGTCAATAGTCTATAAAATTGCATTGTTTACATACAAAAACTGTGTTAAACTGTTATGTATTTTCAGATATAAAATTAATATTTAGTTCACTAGCTCTAGGTCATTAAGTAAACAGTTAGCAGTAACTTAAGATAGAGTTTTTTAGTAGCAGTAATAAAATGAAAATATTCTTAAAAATAAAAAAAGAAGTTATTAATCATTGTTATGTAAAATGCAAATGTGCATAAAAATATTTTCTCTCCTGTCTTTATTTCAAAACATTTTATGCCTTTAAACATGTTGTTGTATGTATATATGAAGATGATACTTAAATATTTTTAAATAAATGTTTGTCTTTTCCAGTACTTGTTGCAATGTTGGAATAGTGGGTTAAACAAAGGAAATTGTATCTTTCACACCGCAGGCTTTCAAGAAAAAGTAAAAAAAAATGGGGGGCCCGTGCCCCAGTAGAGCTTTATGTCTAGCAACGCCCCTGCTGCCTATGTCCTGCACCTGCACTGAAAAAAATGATTCGTTCAATTTACTCAATTTTTTTAAGGTAAGTGGTTGCAATCAATTTATTTAAGCTACATTTAAACAAAAGTTTTTTTATTGTATTTTACTTTACTAATATTTTTTGTTTAAAGTCGCAATGAAATTGAAATGAAAAACTATATATATTTTTTTAATATTGTGGTATTATTAACAAATGACTTATCTGTGAGCTTCATTATTTTTTTAAAATTCGTGTGTGCTCATAATCTTTAATCAAAAATGCAAATCTCCTCCCCTCCTCAAAACGATCTCTCTTCACTTCCGGTCAAAAGTATGGCAGGTGGGCGGGGTCCGGGAGAAGATCGCAGCGATTAGCAATTAGCAACACGACCCAACTTCAAACGATCCAATCAGATCTCGATGGACAAATTCAAATCCAGCCCTGCCTTATTTCATCTCAAAAGCCGTTTCACTCGGATATACGTCACCACGGGGAAAATAAGGCAATCGCTACTTCCGTTTCATGGCGACTTTAAATGTAGTTTAAACAGCTGCCCTCTTCAGGTTGAACGGTGGCTACTGCAGTTGAATTTTCCTATTGGATGTTGGGTCCAAAAAATGACTCGTGATGTAAGCAGGTTCAAGATCACCACGCCCTTGTTACGATCTCACCACACACTTAGTTCGTCCCCTCTATCTCCTTGGGATCTGCCCACTTTTCTTGCATGTTTCAAATATTGCCAGTGGGTGGAGTCAGGCTCTGACCAGGGGTTTAGTTACTCTTTAAAAAAATTGAGTAAATTGAATGAATATTTTTTTCAGTGTGTTTTCTTGACTTAGAACATCATACATTGAAAAAATATTAATTTAATTTACTCAATTTTTTAAGGTAAGTGGTTGCAAACAATTTATTTCAGCTACATAAAAAAAAATAGTAAAATAAACTTTTGTTTAAATGTAGCTTAAATAAATTGATTGCAACCACTTACCTTAAAAAAATGAAGTAAGTTGAATGAATAATTTTTTTCAGTGCACCTATTGTGTTGCATGTATTTAATAGTGTGTAATGCATTGTACACTGTATAATTGTCAAGCGTTAATACACTGATGACATGCACATTATTATTGTGGTAAGAGACAAGATGTGATGAACTTGGTCCACTTATACTAAAGCAAAGAATGATCACCTTCATAAAAAACTACATTTTTCCTACAAAAAAACATAACTAATATTAAAGAGCCCCTATGACGCTAAAAATAATGTTATTTGGTGTATTTGGTGTAATGCAATGTTTACGTTGTTTATGGTTAAATAAACACATTATTTTCCACATACTGTACATTATTGTTGCTCCTCTATGCCCTGCCTTTCTAAAATGCGGCAATCATTGTAGAATTTAGGATTTGTAACTTTGCAGATCGTTAACATTTACTAACACACACTTCCAGACGAAAAGAAATGCAAAATTATGAAAAGGAAAATGGGGGCTCTTTAAGAGATCGAGTTCCAGATTTACTAAACAGGGCAAATTAGCATGAGAGCGCAATTCCAAAAAAAGCACTGATGGGAGTGGTAATATCTGCGGGTTATTTACTAAAAAAGCACAAATTAAATAACACAGGCGCATCAGATGATTTCCATAATAACCATCGCAATATACTGAGAGCAGCGCAAATTAGCAGAGCTGATAAGGTGCCGGTGATCTACTAACACCTGATGTGCTTGAGTTCAGCACCGCAGACATCGCAGTGGAAAATTCGGGGTGTGAAATCCCAGCAAACAAACCATAGTTCTGAAACATCTGGTATTGTGTGACTTCTCCTAGTGATTATTTTATTTCATCCAGCAAATAAAAAATAAACATGGCTTAGCAAACAATATTTTTGAAGAATATGTTCCTCTGGCATTACCAAATAAACTGTTACATATTAAAACAATTCTCTGCCTTGTATCACGCGTTCTCTGATCTCTGTGATGCCTCTTCTTTTTTAGCAATAACTTCACCCATTTCAAGCGCAAACTGATTTAAGACATGCTTTTTTGCCGTTAAATAATGGCACGAAAACTAGTCAAAGCACGCGCGCAAACATTAGTAAATCATGTTGCGGGAATCATTTAATTAATCTCCCCCCATAAATTCTGCATCTGAAAGGGAAACTCCAAGAAATGCACATGCAATAAGGTCAGTTGCAAAATTTACTACACCACACCTTTATAACGCTAATTATCCACTGCACGTCTTTAGTAAATCCAGATTAAACATCCACAACATCTTATTTAACATCTTAACAAATATTTGAGTGCCCCATCAGTTTATTCTTTGCCCAAACATTAATAAACCAAATATTCCGGGGAAAAGGATTGTGGGTATTCATCACAGTAATTTTAAGTTCATTACACTTGTATTTTTTAAGTTTGTGGATTTTGCAGGTTAAAAAGTTAAATGAACTAGGATTTATTAAGTTAATTTTACAGAACTCAAACTTTAAGGTAGGTTTCACATTTGGTGCGATTGCCTGGTCCGAACCTGAGTTCGATTGCTCCCCCCTCCCCATGCCCCACATATTATTTTTGAATCTGAACCGCGGTACGCTTGCATCATCAAGCTGCAGCCGGCGCGTTCTCATGTTGCTTGGCAACCGCTGTAAATGAGAAGACGACAAGCGTGATTGACGAACTGCAAGCAGAGAGATGATTTCTGAATGCCTCCGCAAAAATTTACGTCGGCGGACAGCCCGTTGTCATCGAAACGACTTTAGTATGTTTGGGGCAGACAGACGCAAGTGCGTTTCTGTATTATTTCTTTGAAAACAAAAACAAAGGTTTAAAAAAATAAGAACAAAAGTCAAGCAAGCATTCTATGCATTTTGTTGTCAAGGTAAGTGCACGCACACAAACACACACGTCTGTTTTGGTGGGATATTCAATATAATACGTAATTAACAGCGGTTCACTTCCGCGATTTGGTACGATTGCGCTCACATCAGCAGCGAACCGATCTGGAGTTCACATAAACCAGACCCCAGACCACCCTTTTTAAGCGGACTCGAGTACGTTTCGCGGGTGCGCACCCGAGTTCGGAAGACAGCGTTCACATCATCCAAATGTACCGAACTCTGATGTCAATCGAACCCGGGTGCGCACCAAAAGTGCTAATGTGAAAACGCCCTAAGTAATATTTACTTGACTTTTCAAGTAAAGACAGCATTTGAGTTCACAGTGTATGGAAATAGAAATGTAACACTCATTCTAAGGTAATTAAAACATAACAGTTCATTATATTAGGTCTTTATACGACATTTTAAATTAAATGGTGCACTTATGTTGTACAAATGTTACAAATGTTTATAAAATGTTTATGTTTCTAAATTCTGTAAACTTTTTTATAAAATTTGGTTTAAATCAAATTATGTTTTGTGTTTTATAATGTGATGAAAAATAAGTCTAATAAATATGTTAACAATATTAATTTAGGCAACACTGAAATTATAGAACAAACTTATGAGATTATTACTTATAAAAACTCAAAAGAAATGCAAATACTAAACCCTTAAATTAATGAGAACTTGTTAAGCATGTTCAATTCAATTACATTGTATTTATATAGTGCTTTTCACAGCTGTTTAATTCTTCGAAAGCAGCTTTACATTAATAAAAGCAGAAAAAAACATGGAAAAAATCAGAGGACAACCAAAGTAGCAGACTACAGTGGCTAAGATTAAACTGCACTAGTCAGCGCAGTAATAATGTAAAGTATAGAAGAAAATACTAAGTTAAGCTAATGACTCACAAGGGGATGAAAAAAAAACTCATAGAAGAAAACATTGAGAGAGCCCCACCAAAACACCACATGTGGTATGGGGGATTTTTTGGCACACTTTGGGCCCCTTAGTATACCAATTGACCATCGTTTAAATGCCAGTATTTTTGCTGAGCATGTTGACGAAGCATATACTGTGTGTGTGTGTGTGTGTGTGTATATGCATTTGCAAGAATAGTCAAATATAGGCTTTAAATCACTATGAGACTACATTTTCAAAAGCAATTCTGACTTAATGGGAGCCTAAAGAGCTTTTAATGATAATGCTCTCTAATTTCCTCTATATTGCAATATAATAAGAGAAAATATCAAAGCGAGCTAAGTAAGCTAAGTGAACTACTAATGGTCTTATCGGCTACAGGACTCCAACATTAAAGAGGAGCATGTTTGACTAGGGCCCGTCTACTGTCTGTTCAAAGAGGCGTTAGGTGAAGGTCTTCCTGATAAGCAGAGTTCTCTGTGAAGCTATTGATTTTACATTGCGCTTTCACAAACTTGTTTTGTTGATATGCTAAGCAAAAGGGCTGATTAAAGTGATCTTCATGCACAATGGACTGACAGATCAGGGTCTTTATAAAGTAAATGCACCACAAAGTTAACTGAGCCACTTCAACGCACTATTAAAATAAAGGCTCCTCAGTTAGTCTCTGCAGCACCTTTAGTAAGAACCCTTGTCTTATCGAGAACCACATTTACCTGGGTTCTTTAATTCCTTATATGGTTTCTTAGAGATCAGAACGGTTTCTGATGGTATATTAGCATAAAAAAAGTTTTTTTATTGGACCCGTGAAGACCTCTAGCTTGACATAACATTAACATAGGTTGTACTTCAACCTGAAAAAATGAATTTTATGAGGTGACCAATTTGTCTGAATTTGTACAATACAAGTCATTCATACCAAAACTTATGGTTATTTAAAAAAATTATAATAAAGACGTCACTGGGTTCAAAGCAGATCAAACAACAACGTACCAATTTGATCATACAAATTCATATGAATTAGTCACCTTGTAAAATATATTTAAATTGACATGAGATTGTGTATAAATTTCTTAAAGACGTCTGTGGACAAATTGAAGGCTCTTTAAACTGGGCCTAAATGACTGACCTCTAAATCTACTTCATGTGACTTTTCTTAACAGTTAAAGTGTAATTGTGGTCTCCCAGTCCTCCTCTGCTGTTTCTGCAGCTATCTGACGCTGTGTTGATTTTTATCTAAGTGTTTGGAAATTGCAGTCACCCCCTCTTAAAACAGTTGATCAATGAATCAATTTTGAACCTTTGCTCTTTTATGAAAGCACTAAAGCTGTATACAGCTGAAGAATAGCATATGTGCCTTCGGGCTAAATCTACTCGTGTTTAATGTTATGTGAATATTCCTTCAGCAGGCAGGTTCACTTCTACTTTACACTCAGTATTGCTCCCCTTACAGCTGGACAACAACAGCTGATAGACACACACAAACACACGCACACACACCGCACACGCACAAGTGTTTTAAAGGATGGAGAATTATTAGACAATTCCTGTAAAACTTTTTAACATTTTGTCGCAATTCTACAGTATAGTGCTGTGGCTGGTTTCAATGTGATATAATGTAATGTGCATGCTGCTGTATATGGTCTAAGTGTTTAAATTGTTTTAGACTTGCTATGTCAAGTCTGAGCAATGGTTAAAGTAATGCTCGATAACATGAATATACACTCACCTAAAGGTTTGTTAGGAACACCTGTTCAGTTTCTCATTAATGCAATTATCTAATCAACCAATCACATGGCAGTTGCTTCAATGCATTTAGGGGTGTGGTCCTGGTCAAGACAATCTCCTGAACTCCACACTGAATGTCAGAATGGGAAAGAAAGGTGATTTAAGCGATTTTAAGCGTGGCATGGTTGTTGGTGCCAGACGGGCCGGTCTGAGTATTTCACAATCTGCTCAATTACTGGGATTTTCACGCACAACCATATCTACACTGTTAGATGTCGCTGTAGATTTAGCAGCACTGTACTGTAAAAATCCACAGTACTATACTGTATGTGTACATTACAGTACAGTACTGCAGTTCATAATGCATTCTGGGTAAATTTGTTTGAGCGGGAAAATTTTACAGTATATTTTGGTCTTGATGTAACCTTGCTGTAGCCATTGCTGTAATGTGCCAGGTGTACTTGCAATAATCAGTGAAAGTGCGCCAACGTCAAATCACACAGACAGAGGGAGAGCACAACTCCTGGCTGCAGCTGAAGGAGGACGATTGATTTCTGTCAGTTCGGTAAGTTTGAAATATTTCTGTTTCATGAAAACTTAATTTTTAGTTTAAGAATGTTGTCAATAGTTTGTCACAATATTGTTTTAAACGTGCAATGAGAGAGAAAAACGGTCGCCAACAAAGTTTCAATCTCCCTCAGAAAGTAAGCTAACGTAAACGTCACACACAGATGTCTACCGCTGCTTTAACTCGCTTTACACCTTTTTAAATGAATATAGGGTTGTTTTAACTAAATTATGACGGTTTGGTGAGTTTATATTGTGTTGAAAGTGTGGTGACAATGAAACTATTTTTAACGAAATGGACAAAGACAACCCGCCAGCGCGGTCTTGCGGTCCCAGCATAACGGTCGTTGACGGCGTTTCATCCGTTCAGTTAGCGTCAGAGAAAAGTATGAAGTTCGACTGTTTGGTAAGGCTGACTCGTGGTTGTAAACAGATAGGACTTGACACGCCGTACACAGCATACTGTAGTACCGAACTCCTCCACAGAAGTGAAAACAAGAAACCTCATATTTAACTGGATACATGCATCGAACTCTTAGCAGCTTTAACTTCGACCAAATATAATTCAGACCTGGGCTCATCTTAATATCGGATGAACGAAAGGGATTGCCGCGCTTATTGTTGTTGTTATTATATTACGGTAACTTATATCAGCAAAAGCAGAGAATATCTTCTCTTAAGCGTTTTACACGCCCAGTAAGTTGTCCAATACATTTTTATGGCATATTGTTTCCACCACTTCAGATGCATTACACGCTGTATATATAAGTTTCCAAAACACATCAAATCAATGCACGAAAAGAGAATGGGCTCCGCATTTACGTACCTTTGTCTTCTCGTCTCTGTCATCTGATCCTTCATCTCTTGATGTAAAAATAGTCCATTATAACATCGTGTAGGAAACTGGCATCACCAGGATTGCTCAGATTTAGGCGATCATGTTTATCTTTAAAGTGAGCAGCTAGCTACTAACTTGTTAAAAAACTTTGCGTGAAATAGTGTTACACCGCAGCCGTCCGGGTAAAACATTAAAGGGACAGTCTTTTTACCTTGTCACTATAAATCGCTATTTTCTGCACTAAACGAGACATTTTCAGAGATTTTCTGTAGACAAGATGTTATAGAATAATAATTTAAAAAAGACTTATTTAGATATTTATATATAACCCAGCCAACATGTATATGTGGGCCCCACATGGGTTTTACTTGGGCTACATGGGTACCAAGTGGGCATGGTCCTATTATGGGCATCTTATATGGGACTCACTTGGGTGAGTGTAGTAGGCCCCACATGGGTTAAAAAACATAGGCTCCCTATATGGGTCCCAATTGGGATGTTAATGGGTAATGAGGGCATGGGCTCATAATAGGAAACACATATGGGGCACTCTTGGCCAACCAATATGGGTCTTAAATGGGCTAACACAATCATTCCCATATAGGCTCCTTATATGGGTCCAAAGTGGGACCCACATAGGTTATAAGTATATGTGATTTGAATAAGGAAACACAAATGGGACCCTTTTGGTCAAACCATATGGGTCCAACATGGGCAAACACAATTATTCCCATATAGGTTTCTTATATAGGTCCAAGGTCGGACCCACATAAGTCATAAGTATATGTGTTTTGCATAAGAAAACACATATGGGACCCTTTTGGCCAAACCATATGGGTCCAACATGGGCAAACACAATTATTCCCATATAGGTTCTTTATATGGGCCCGAAGTGGGACCCACATAGGTCACCTGCATATGTGTTTTGAATTAGGAAACACATATGGGACCCTTTTGGACAAACCATATGGGTACAACATGGGCAAACACAATTATTCCCATATAGGCTCCTTATATGGGCCCGAAGTGGGACCCACAAAGGTCACCTGTATATGTGTTTTGAATAAGGAAACACATATGGGGCCCTTTTGGCCAAACCATATGGGTACAACATGGGCAAACACAATTATCCCCATATAGGCTCCTTATATGGGTCAGAAGTGGGTCCCACATAGGTCACCTGTATATGTGTTTTGAATAAGGAAACACATATGGGACCATATTGGCCAAACCATATGGGTACAACATGGGCAAACACAATTATCCCCATATAAGTTCCTTATATGGGTCCGAAGTGGGACCCATATATGTCCCTCTGTATGTGTTTTGAATAAGGAAACACATATGGGACCCTTTTGGCCAAACCATATGGGTGCAACATGGGCAAACACAAATATTCCCATATAGGCTCCTTATATGGGTC
This sequence comes from Paramisgurnus dabryanus, assembly GCF_030506205.2. Classification (NCBI taxonomy): domain Eukaryota; kingdom Metazoa; phylum Chordata; class Actinopteri; order Cypriniformes; family Cobitidae; genus Paramisgurnus; species Paramisgurnus dabryanus. The sequence continues at coordinate 7,916,670 of NC_133352.1, forward strand.
AGAAGTGGGTCCCACATAGGTCACCTGTATATGTGTTTTGAATAAGGAAACACATATGGGACCCTATTGGCCAAACCATATGGGTACAACATGGGCAAACACAAATATTCCCATATAGGCTCCTTATATGGGTCAGAAGTGGGTCCCACATAGGTCACATGTATATGTGTTTTGAATAAGGAAACACATATGGGACCCTTTGGGCCAAACCATATGGGTCCAACATGGGCAAACACAATTTTTCCCATATAGGTTCCTTATATGGGTCCAAAGTGGGACCCACATAGGTCACCTGTATATGTGTTTTGAATAAGGAAACACATATGGGACCCTTTTGGCCAAACCATATATTTTCAACATGGTCAAACACAATTATTCCCATATAGGTTCCTTATATGGGTCAGAAGTGGGTCCCACATAGGTCACCTGTGTATGTGTTTTGAATAAGGAAACAGATATGGGACCCTTTGGGCCAAACCATATGGGTCCAACATGGGCAAACACAATTATTCCCATATAGGCTCCTTATATGGGCCCGAAGTGGGACCCACATAGGTCACCTGCATATGTGTTTTGAATTAGGAAACACATATGGGACCCTTTTGGACAAACCATATGGGTACAACATGGGCAAACACAATTATTCCCATATAGGCTCCTTATATGGGCCCGAAGTGGGACCCACAAAGTTCACCTGTATATGTGTTTTGAATAAGGAAACACATATGGGACCCTATTGGCCAAACCATATGGGTACAACATGGGCAAACACAAATATTCCAATATAGGCTCCTTATATGGGTCAGAAGTGGGTCCCACATAGGTCACCTGTATATGTGTTTTGAATAAGGAAACACATATGGGACCATATTGGCCAAACCATATGGGTACAACATGGGCAAACACAATTATCCCCATATAGGCTCCTTATATGGGCCCGAAGTGGGTCCCACATAGGTCACCTGCATATGTGTTTTGAATAAGGAAACAGATATGGGACCCTATTGGCCAAACCATATGGGTACAACATGGGCAAACACAAATATTCCCATAAAGGCTCCTTATATGGGTCAGAAGTGGGTCCCACATAGGTCACCTGTATATGTGTTTTGAATAAGGAAACACATATGGGACCCTTTTGGCCAAACCATATATTTTCAACATGGTCAAACACAATTATCCCCATATAGGCTCCTTATATGGGTCAGAAGTGGGTCCCACATAGGTCACCTGTATATGTGTTTTGTATAAGGAAACACACATGGGACCCTATTGGCCAAACCATATGCGTACAACATGGGCAAACACAATTATCCCCATATAGGCTCCTTATATGGGTCAGAAGTGGGTCCCACATAGGTCACCTGTATATGTGTTTTGAATAAGGAAACACATATGGGACCATATTGGCCAAACCATATGGGTACAACATGGGCAAACACAATTATCCCCATATAAGTTCCTTATATGGGTCCGAAGTGGGACCCATATATGTCCATCTGTATGTGTTTTGAATAAGGAAACACATATGGGACCCTTTTGGACAAACCATATGGGTACAACATGGGCAAACACAATTATTCCCATATAGGCTCCTTATATGGGCCCGAAGTGGGACCCACATAGGTCACCTGTATATGTGTTTTGAATAAGGAAACACATATGGGGCCCTTTTGGCCAAACCATATGGGTACAACATGGGCAAACACAGTTATCCCCATATAGGCTCCTTATATGGGCCCGAAGTGGGACCCACATAGGTCACCTGTATATGTGTTTTGAATAAGGAAACACATATGGGACCCTTTGGGCCAAACCATATGGGTACAACATGGGCAAACACAATTATCCCCATATAAGTTCCTTATATGGGTCCGAAGTGGGACCCATATATGTCCACCTTTATGTGTTTTGAATAAAGAAACACATATGGGACCCTTTCAGCCAAACCATATGGGTACAACATGGGCAAACACAATTATCCCCATATAGGCTCCTTATATGGGTCAGAAGTGGGTCCCACATAGGTCACCTGTATATGTGTTTTGAATAAGGAAACACATATGGGACCATATTGGCCAAACCATATGGGTACAACATGGGCAAACACAATTATCCCCATATAAGTTCCTTATATGGGTCCGAAGTGGGACCCATATATGTCCGTCTGTATGTGTTTTGAATTAGGAAACACATATGGGACCCTTTCGGCCAAACCATATGGGTCCAACATGGGCAAACACAATTATTCCCATATAGGCTCCTTATATGGGCCCGAAGTGGGACCCACATAGGTCACCTGCATATGTGTTTTGAATTAGGAAACACATATGGGGCCCTTTTGGCCAAACCATATGGGTACAACATGGGCAAACACAATCATTCCCGTATATGGATTCTAAATAAGGAAACACTTATGGGACCCTTTCTGTCAAATCATATCGGACCAAAATCAGTCCCATACAGACTCCCCACATATGTAATTGTCATTTCATGCCCTTTTTTAAACAGGGATCCTGAAAGGTTTATACCTATGTTTTCAGACTGTCTTACTTCGCAAACCATGGTGACGCTAAAAGCAAGACATGTAGCCTAATAGTTTATGAAGTCCCAAAGGACTGCAGGGTAACTTCTAAGTAAAGGCGGCGGCATCAATGTAACAGAAGCCTTGCATTTTTTACACAAAGCTTGCATGGGTATTAGTGCATTTAAAATGTTATTTGTAATATGATGATAAAACATTACAAAAATTAGTTAGGTTCAGGCTCAGGTTAAAATTTTCCTGCAAGTCTAAAGCGATCTGACATAATTAGCAAAAGTGAGAAAGTGACAGACCGTATTCAATGTATTCTGATATCTAGACCAATCAGTTTTCACTGTGGGCAGGCTTACAATCAACCTCTCTCTTCAGCTCAGTAAACCACTGTACAGTAGTAGTTTATTTACAATGTACACACTGAAAAAAAAAATCCTTTCAATTTACGTAATTTTAATGTGTACATCGGTCCCACATAATCCGATTGTGTTAAACCAACATAATTTTCCTCATTTAATTTTTATGTGTTAGACCAAAACATTTTAATTGTTTCAAGTAGTCTAATATAAATATGTTGACTCAAAGTGCTATTTCTCTTTACTATAACACATTTATTTTGTAATGTTTAAGTAATTTTATTATGTAAGGGGACTAGATTTTCATCTGTAATTCCAACATGCTTTTTTTAATGCTTATATTATGGGATTATGTAACTCTAAAGCAATTTCATTATGTTTCTGGAACCAGAATAATCATCCATAATTATCCAAATGTTATTTATTTCTTTTTTAAATACAAAATACATTTGCATTGGCATAAAAAGCAAAGAGTTTTAAACAAAAGTTTAGTGATATTGAGGCAAACCACTGCTTTCAGATCATCAATTCATTTAAATCACTACACATTAATTCAACAACAGTCAATAACTATTACAACAATCAGCACATGCAGTACATACAAAGGGGCAATTTCCCAAACAGGTTGTAGATTAATCCATGACTAGGCCCTAGTTATATTAGGATATTTTTTACAAAAAAAGTTTACAAACAAACCTACCTTACAAAAACAACACTGGAGTACATCTTGAGACAAAACAATGGCACTGATATATGTCAAGATATGTCAGTGCAATATGTTTTCAAATTAAGGCATTGCAAAAGTCTGGGACTAGGAAAAGCCCCATCTGTAAAACTGACCCAAATGTTTAAAATAGTTACTATCACAGTAGATTTAGAAGTGCTAAAGCACAAACACTGCATTCCAAAGAGACATGCAAAACAGTATGTACTATTATTTTTTAAATGGATTTACAAACTGGAAAATATCAATCCTTCAGAAAGTCAGAGCTACAGCATTTGTATAAACTGATAATCAAAGATTCAACAAAAACAAAATACAACAACCATTTCCAAAATCAACTCTGAGCAGCAAACGGTTAATGTTTTAATAAGAAAAAACACTTAAAACAGATAAATAAAAAGAACATAAATGAGCAGCAGTCTTTCTGATCCTTTCACTGAAAGAAACTGTTCGTTAAAGTTACGCTCAATGCAGTTCCATTAAAATCTTTTGGATTTCTTCAAAAATAAAGCAGAGATCAGGATAGTTCAGGTTTAAGGCATACATCAGCTCAAACAACATGGCACGATGTTGCAACACCTTCATGCCTTCCAGGACTATACAAAGATCCTCTTCTTCATCACAAGAAGCATGTTGTTTGAGAGCACAAATCCCAACAGTGGTGTCTTCAAATGACCACACTGTTGCTGACTTCATCCATGCCCTGTACAAAACAGACAAATGTAGTTAAAGAAACAGAAAAAAAGTTACTGTTACAATAAAAGTGTCATTGGAAATTAGTACAATGCAAACAAATATAAATGTAAGTATACAGACCCATGTGCATTGCCACAGCATATTACAATTGGTTACAAATATATGGGTTACAAAGCAAGGCAGCTGCACTGTCCACTGCTCCAGGTGTGTGTGCGCGTTTACTAGACTGGAATGAGTTAAATAAAGAGGCCACATTTCGAGTGTGTGCTACCATACCTGACAATCACAGCAAAAGTGAATTATCTCATTTTCTCACTGTCATGTTGTTACAGACCTGTATAAATGTCTTTGTTCTGATGAACACGAAGGAAGACATTTATTTTGAGGAATGTTTGCAACCAAACTGTTCATGAGCCCCATTCACTTCCATAGTATTATATTTTCCCACTATGGAAGTGAATGGGGCTTATGATTGGTTTGGGAACAAACATTCCTCAAAATATCTTCCTTAGTGTTCATCAGAACAAAGACATTTATAAAGGTTTGTAACAACATGATAGGGAGTAAGTGATGAGAATTTTTATTTTTGGGTGAACTACCCCTTTAAATCTTCCCAGGTGTTTTAATGACCCGTGTGCCAAAAGATGTAACTAAAACATACTACATTTTCTGTACTTCCAACAATGTTTACACATTTTTATGTCTATGAATCTATATTACTTACTTCTGTCATTTGATCATTCATTGTTTGAAGTCTGTTTGCTAGCTGTCCTCCTTTCTGATAGAAGAGTTTCGTCAGGTTTTTGGAGTGGAGGTCCAGGTGACACAGGAACATAAGACAATAGTGATTCTTTTAAATTCAGCATTTATCTGAAAACAAATTAACCAACCATTGTATATTTGAGTACTGCGAGTCAAAGAATAATACATGTATATTAGTTACAAAAATAAGATTTAGCTCCTAACAGCAGTAAAACAGTGATAGGAATTACTTACCAATGCTTTTGAGTGTGTGCAAGGATGATGGACCTATAAGAAGAAATATTCAGAGGTGAAATCAACACATAACCTCAAATGATGAAGGTCACACATACACAGAGCAATAATGAAATAAGTATTATATCTGTCATAGGACGCAATTTTGGACAAAATGAGATCTTAAAACAAGGTGCTCTTCTGAAAACGTCAGCTTTAAGGTGTGGCACTTCAAAGCAATTTTTTCAGTTAATATACCAGACGTCACGCGAGGCATTTAAAAAAAGCTTTTTCTAATTGAATCAAGTGTTGCTCGTGGCGTACTGAAGTCACGAATAACTGACGCGGGTCTGTTCATCTGATTAAGCAGACAGTTTGTTTCATACGCAATGTCATTATTAATGTAGTCAATTGATATCATCTGGTAAAATTACTTACATGGATAACGTTACTCTGGACAGAATAACGTTTGGTTAGCGTTTTATTTGTCCTGAACCGTTTCCATAGAACAACTGAGTAAAAAGTGCCTCAAAAGTCAACTCAAATCTGTCAGTTTTCAACTCGGATAAAACTACCAAACTTGAAATAACGTTATACAGCTGACATTTTTAAAACGCTGTTTTTCTTTATGAGCCTTACACTTACTGACTGACTGACTGTAACGTTAACTTACTCCACCAACATCCTCCAAACTCATTTTTACTACAAGTCATTGCAATGGCTACATATTGTAAAAAAACTGTCTATCTAGTGAAGATGTATCACGTATAAAGTGAACATAAATAAATAATAGAACTTACTTTAATAACGTGGTGTCCATCTGAGGGAGTTCTTCTGACTGACTGCTGCTGAGTCTTCATTTTGGCGCCCAAAACAAACGATGTTTATTCTTCCTTTATGGCGATTGATGTCCTTTTTATTGAGCGTTACTGCCACCTTCTGCTCAGGAGGTGCCATTTTGTGTGCAAACTCAATTTTATTGCTTTAAGTATTCAATTCAATCAATTTTAATCAATGTGAGAATAATGTGTTCATTTTACATTCAAACAAAACATTTTCATCCTAATCAATTAAATTATGTTTACACAAGGAATATAAATATTTTGTGTTGCATATACATGTTTATTTTATTTAAATTCAAAGACCCACCAAGTCCATTTTTTTCAGTGCAGTAAATGACAGAGTGTCCAAAAAAACCCCAGGAAAATAATACAATAATTACTTTATTTTTTAAGTATATCAAAGTTTATCTCTGTGTAAACCCTCTGCTTTTGAACAAAACAAAAACATTTAACCTATCTTTATTTGTTCCTTTTTATCTTTTTTAAATATGTGTCTTTTTTTTATAAATATAGGGTCAAAGGAGTTTAAGGTGTCCTTCATAATTGTACATATATTTTAAAGCTGTTAAAAGAGCAACCGTATTAAAGTAATAAACAACATAACACAAAATAAAATATAAATTACATTGATGATTAAATTATTTTAAATGTATGTTTTTTGTGGGGGCTTGTTGGTGAGCTTCCTTCCCAATCAGTTTTTGTAGGGAGGGATGTCTGAGTGTAATTTTAATAAATTAAACAGTCAAAACTGCACAAAAATCTTTTATTTACATTGTCTCCAATATTTGCTATACTGAGAGGATTTGTACATATGTAGAACTCATTTTATGTTTTGATAGATTCTAAGGGAATTATCACCATACACCAAAGGCCTCTATCGTGCTAGTCTGGCCAGACCTTCAATACTGAAGTTGTTTACAATGTTTAGCCAACATTCTGTGGGCGTGACAGTTGAAGCTGAGACTACTATCATGCTGAGTCCATGAGTTCAAGTCCATGAGAAGAGCATTGACCAACTATGGTGTGGTGTGCAGGGGTGGCTGGTGACTTTTCTTGTGAGGGATTCAAAAATTTGTGTTTGGGGTGTCATGTGTGTTGCTCATCATGTCAAAATATGTGTTTGTTGCGTCATGTGAACCATGTGCATCATGCACCTTGCCTGCTGGACACACATCGAAAGGATTTGTAATAAAAGAGGCGCTCACAAAATACTTGCAAGACACTAACTTAACACTGAACTCATGCCACTAGGAACTAGGCTACATACGTTGTGATGAGATTTGCATCGTGCGCCCTCGAAAAAGAAGTCACCACGCGGCCGTCACTACGTGAATGGCAGAATTGCAAGCAGGATGCCACTGCTCTCCAAACAGATGCTCCTACCTTCAGTTTGCTAAGGTCATGTGAACAGGGCTTCTGGATTTTATTTATTTGGGATCTATGGGCTACAGTTTCTTACGAAAATTAAATACATGGTTTACTACAGTTTAAACAGCAACAACAAAACATGGTTACTGTAGTAAAACCATATGCTTATGTTGTGTTTTGGTGCTGGTATGCTGGTGACCACCAGCTAAACCAGCATCAAACCAGCATAGACCAGCATAATTCCCATGCTGGTCCATGCTGGTTTGATGCTGTTTTTTTCAGCAGGGATTTTACTGTACCACAAAAAACATGCTTAATTTTCGTTAGGTAGGCCATTGTCTCTTTTTTCAATGGGCTATTATACTTTCATGTAGAAAATTAACCATGGTTTTACTATAGTTAAAACCAAAAAACCATAGTAAAACCATGGTAAGTGTAGTAAAACCATGGTTTTGCTGATAGTAACCAATACACAAAAAAATAAACATGTTACTACACTTTTACCACAATAAAACCATGTTTAATTTTCGTAAGAGCTATATGCACATTGTGTTTTGGGGTATATTTATTCAGAAACGTTGTATTAAATGAATACAACATATGTTGTATTTATTTAAAAAAAAAAACGGCGCCAAGAAAAAAGGACATGCGCATTGCTCTGCTGAGCCAGTTGGAGCTGGTACATTTTAATTACTTGCTGTCTTCACTGGAGTGCTGCAAGCTCGAAGTGTGGTGAGTAGGTCTGTTTTATTACATTATATGACATTAAACTGTTGATAAAAAGTATATTCAAGTAGTCAAACATTAACATTTTCTTGGATGTTATTCAGTGGCGAAGCTCGTTAACGTTAGGTGAATGCGTACGGTCGCGGTTGCGAAAATCAATCTTGTTTTTAAATTGTCAGAGTATTAACACACTACATTTACTCTGTTAACGTTACATGTACTTAAGAAGCACTTTAGGATATATTTAACAGTTAAAGTGGGTATTTTTACTTTTACTCGTAACTCGGTGATATTTCTAATGAAAATGACATGCACTCAGTTTTGCACGACGCACTTTATTTTAATGCAGTACGAAATGCGAACGTCAGATTATTGTTATTTTTTCATAATTTGCCGAAGCATTTGATTTGTGAATGAATGACTCTTTTGAACGAGTCGATTCTTCACAAAAGGAATTACTGTTTTGTACCGGGTCGATTCTAAAATAGGTATTGTTTGAACGGTTTGAATCAATTTGAATGATTTGTTCCGCTGCAAGATCTGAATCATCTGTACATCTGCAGCACTTCTCTCTCGTAACGTCGTGAAACTTAAAAACACGCCAATAGGAGTGTTAGATGAAGTGGATGCAAGTGAACTATCAATCTACTGAAACAAAAGCGGTAAATGTATTCGAAGAAGAAAATGCTCGCGCGACCTGTGCGTCAGACCCGGATAAACGCACGCGAGCTGACAAAGTAAGTTAAAATGTTCACTTGAATCACAGCCATGATTACAGCAGGAAGAAAAATCCATCGACGATTGGCGTCTGATTCGCTCTAAAAAGTAATGTTTGTTCAGATGTGAGTGCTTTTTGTGACACATTAGTTTGATAATATTAGATAACCCGAATTACTGTATTTTAACTCAAGTATAATATTGACGGCTGTCCCCTCCTATGGAAATCACGTTTTCGTTTGGCTGCATGTTTTGTTGTAAAGAGCACTATTTTGTTTGCTCAGTTTGATCACTGATATCTATTACAAGTTTTAATGTCATTTTGGATATAGAGAAGCAATTAGGTGCAGCGTTATAACAAGACTGTTGTTGCACTTCTATGCTTAACTTTACATGAAAAAAAGATAGTAGCCTACATACTGTATAGTATGGACTTGGTTAGTGAACTTTAAGAGTATTTGCCAGCTGTTAACTCATATAATTTTGTCATTTTTATTTCAGATCCTTAGTAGCTGTTATTCAATACCATGTAAGTATTTAGAATTTAATATTTTGCTAACGTTTCTTGAATATAAAGTTTCCCTACTGCAATAGAATGCATCATGGCCTGCTTTCTTACCTCACTAGAAATGTAGTTGCAGTCAAGTGTGCCAAGCAGCACTTCTTTAGGGATTTGCTGCTCCATAAAAAGTGGAAAATAAAAAATTGCATTGTATTTATTAGGGCTGTGTATTGCCAACAATTTCCTGATACGATACGTATCCCGATACAAGGTCACGGTACGATGCACATCACGATGCAAGACTATTTTGAATTACATTTTTGTTCAGAATTTAGTAACATTGTTATTATTATTATTATTATTAACTGTTTATTGTACATTGAATAAGCAGTGTTGTTACAGAATTCTGGTATCGGAAGCGGAAATAGTGGTATCGGTGCATGCCTAGTTTGATCGGCTCTCTAATTTTTCTTACAGTACTTTGATTTCATACATCAATCAGTGTATACAATGCCACTTCAAGATGAACACACCTAATATTTGTTAGTATGGCTGTGTGGGGAAAAAATAATGTTTAACATAAGCATATACCTACTAGAGTGCGGATCGGGCCGCATTTTTCTGTCCGAGCCCGGCCACGTTCGACAGGGCAGTAACCAAACCCGACCGTAACCCGACAGGCATTACGATATTTATGTCTGAGCCCAACACAGTTAAAAATCGCTTTGTCTTAACAACATAAAGATATTTCCGCACACATGAAAATGGGAGATGACAGTTCATCTTAAAATGAAACTTTTATGTTTATCAGCTCACCCCCAAGCCATCCAAGAGGTAGGTGACTTTATTTCTTCAGTAGAACACAAATGTAGATTTTTAACTCCAACAGTTTCAGTCTGTCAGTTGTATAAGTGGATGGTAACAAAATCCGAAAGAGAAAAAAAACATGCACAGACAAATCCAAATAAAACCCTGCTACACGACATATCCATGTCCTAAGACACGAAACGATCGGTTTGTGCGAGAAACCGAACAGTATTTATATCATTTTTAACCTCTAATACAACACTATCCCCAGAGAAACGAGAGCCCCGTATAGTGTTATACGCCCTCACGTGCACCTGAAACAGTAGGTAGCAGTATGCACCTATGAAGTTGTTTCGCAACCCGCTATTAAACATTAGATGAATAAGAAGGTGATGTGTGAATGCGCGTGTTTCATTTTAAGATGAACTATCGCTTTAAACAGGCCCATTGGCTACCTACATATTATTATAAGCTGTTTTAAATTTCAAATCTTCAATGCCTTACCCGAACATAATTTCTAAATGTCTATTCGAACCCGGCCCGTTGGGTACCATCGGGTCCCGCGGGCTCGGTTTGAGTATCCATCCTTTAATACCTACTGTATGCCAAACACTGTCATTGTAATAAGAACAAATGTGTCATTTTTAATATTTTTATCTTAAAAATTTATTTGGTTTTGCAGATGCTCTTAAGGACAACGCCCTGATGTCCAAGGTCAATCAGCAAGAAGCTGAGAAGGCACTGTCAAAATGGTTCACTGGGGCAAGGGACAGAGGAGGACAGAGAGCATCAAGAATGCAGAAAAGGATGTCTATTTGAGAAAGGTTATAACTACAGTTGCTGATTTGAACTGTCATAGTTCTTTTATTTTTCTTAAAGGAAAACCTTTTTCAATATTTTACCATGTTCTTCCCTCAACTTAGATGAATTGATACATACCTCTATTTTCTCAATGCGTGCACTTAAAGGTGGGGTGCACAATTTCTGAAAAATAAAGTTTTGGAAAAGGGAGTCGGGCCGACTACCAAAACACACTTGTAGCCAATCAGCAGCATGTCTACTAACTGACATCGTTTCCTGCGTTGCGTATTTGTGGGGCGGGTCTATCAAAAAAGGTCCAGATTCTATTAGTGTAAGGGTGTGTTTGTTTAGATGATTTCAAATGTAAACATTGGCTTTCATGCACCCTGCCTTTATTTGTTGTGAATTGTGGCGTGAATATGTTAGCATTTAGCCTAGCACCTTTCATTCATTAAGATCCAAACAGGGAAGAATTTAAAAGCCACCAAACACGTCCATGTTTTCTAGGGGTGCACGATTCAGAAAATTTCACGATTCGATTCCGATTTTTGGGCTCAAGATTCGATTAAAAAAAAACCGATTTTCGATTCAAAAACGATTCTTGATTTTAACAAACGATTCACATTATGTAAATGTAGTTTACTTTTTCCTATGTGACTGATTGAAGTAGATATACAATTTTAAAGAAAAGAAACACAACAAGCTAAATGTAGTTGTATGTATGATGTCTTTATGCAAAAATAAAAACTGTTATGAAGCAATTAGATGACCCCTTTTATCAAACTCTATTAAATACAATAATATAGAACATTAATGATAGACAGTGCAGGTCTATAGATTATAAATGTGACTGGTGTTATAATGGTTATTATTTCTATTAGATAGGCACTTTTCCTGCTTCTGCTCTTTCTATCTATTTCTCTCTTGCCGATTTAAAAAAGCTAAATCCACTCATTATTTCAGATTGAAAAGTCTACTTGCTGTTAGTGACAGGGGACTTTACATTACAGCTTTGGGTTTTGTAAATCTTGAGTCAGCTTGAGTTTTGCTCATTCAGTGCAATAGATTTTGGAAAAGATATGGTTTATTAATAATAATAGAAAAGACAGGGTTCCCGCGGGGTCTTAAAAAGTCTAAAATTCAGAATGTTAAATTTAAGGCCTTAAAAAGTCTTAAAAACACCCAGATTTTTATCCCAGGTCTTAAATTTAATTTACCCGAGTCTTAAATTTCTTACCTCTTTTCATTCCCGAAAAGCGTTGTCGGCAGAAAATAAAATAGTAATTTAAAACGCTGAAGAACTAACTTAATGGCGGAGGCAGAAAGTGTATGATGGTGGGTCTCTAAAAAGAAACGTTCCGCCCTTTGCAAATCGTGCCATAACAGGGTACCCGCGGAGTCTTAAAAGTCTTGAAAAAGCATTGAATTTCATTTTCCCATATTAAGGCCTTAAAAGGTATTGAATTTCACCTCAAAGTCTTGAATTTTTCACGGAGGTCTTAATTTTTCAAATGATCAATAGATTTATATGCTGTTAATTCAGATACAAAACTCACGTGCACGAAAACCACGCGCGAGTGATAGATACGAGCGCAGAACACTATCCATGTTTGGAACAGCATCTTAGCGAGCGCGCAGAACACTATTCGCGCGCTGAAAAACGTCCTCCCGAGAGCGCACCTCTGTTCAAAGCGCACAAATGCAGTCACGCGAGCAAAGTAAAAAGTTAAGTAAAAAAGGCTGGGATGATAAAGTAAAGGGTGGGATGAGCGCTCGTTCGACTCTCTCTCTATGCGCTTGCAGTAACACAACACGCACTTGCTCGATCAAGTTGACTTTGGGACTGTGAGGGCAGGACAATGACGGGTGTCCAAGCACCTGTGATCGGTTGTTTGATTTAATCAGTGACACACACAATCTTCTGTTCCACAATCCGTCTCTAGTAAATCTAGGTAGAGAAGACACGTTTTAATATGATCATTATGTCGGAGAAGATCATTTATATGTTAAACAATAGTCTTGTGTGATCCATGCAATAATAAGCTGCAACAATAACGCAAATTTGAAAGCTATTATATATGTTGTTTACTGTTTAATTAGATAATATCAACTTGCAATACATACTACATACATTGTCACACTAAGTTAGCATTAGAAAACTTTAGTATGGTCCTGTATAAAGATTAACAGAAAATATTGACAGAAATATATCTATATATGAGCTTGTTGCCAGTTTTTTGTTTGGTGCAGTGAACAGATCTCTTGTCTTTTTATGGTCAAAATAGCATTACATTTTAATTTGTTGTTGTGTTTGAGGGTTTTTTGTTTCATTTGCCATAATATGGTTAATTTTGTTTGTCAGTATTGTTCTTGTTCAGAGCATTACTGATGAGTGGTATTAGATGTTGTTATTATCTTAACTATATTAAACAGCAAAAAATTAATACCTTAAAATTGGTGTTATTGTTTGGTTTGCAGCTTATTTCATGGATCAAACAAGGCTATTGTTTTAACATAAATTACCTTATCCGACATAATGGTCATATTACAACGTGGCGGGCTGCACAAGATAAAGAGGAGGGCCACATGTGGCCCCTGGCCCTCCAGTTGCCCATCCCTGATTTAGGGATTTTCAAATTTACAATAAATGTACATTTAAATCTATTAAATCTATTTGATTGTTGGTTTTTATTGTTGGGTAAAGATAAGGGTTAGGCCGTTTGGGCCTTGGACTCAGCCTTTCAGAGGCATGTTGTCATGAATGTTCAAACACTTGTAAATAGTAATTATTTGAGCTATATTACGTTATTTAAAATGATTTATTCTACTCGAATGGGCGCGATGTAGGTATTAAATTTCATTTGAAATGGTATTAAAAAGGTCTTAAAAAGGCATTGAATTTAGGTTTGACAATCCTGGGGGTACCCTGCATAAGCTGTTTCAGGTGTTGTGATCTGACTGTTTACTGTGGGTTTGGCGAGAAACAATCCTTAAATTTATAAGCAAAAATCTTTTACGGGGTAATTTATAAGCCCGTGGCTTACCTGAGCATTTGCCAGGTTCTGAAACATAGAGGACACAGAAGCGAACAAAAATCAATGCTGCTTTATTGAAAATAAACTTAAACAGTCGGGCCGTCGAGTCACGAGCCACCAACAGCGTGTGAACTTTATAGTGTTACACACTTTTATATTTTAGACTTTAAAGGGATAGTTCGGCCAAAAACGATATTAAACCCATGATTTACTCACCCCCAAGCTGTCCGAGTTGCATATGTCCATCGTTTTTCAGACAAACACATTTTCGGATATTTTAGAAAATATTTTATATCTTTCAGTTGATTAAATGTAATGTTACGGGGTCCAGCAATAGTCCACGACCTTCAAGTCCAAAAAAGTGCGTCCATCCTTCACAAATTAAATCCAAACGGCTCCAGGATGATAAACAAAGGTCTTCTGTGGGTAATCCGTGCGATGTTGTTGTAGAAATATCCATATTTAAAATGTTATTAACGTTATAAACTACCTTCCGGTAGCGCCGCCATCTTAGACTCAGGAGAGAGTATTAGCGTAGTGTACGCACTTTTCTTAGTGACGTATGACAAATTCGGAGGGCGGGGCACAGAGCAGCAGCAGAGAAACTCTGTACGCTGCGTAAACTCTCATCCTGAATGCGCATCACTCCAAAATGGCGGCGCTACCGGAAGGTAGTTTATAACGTTAATAACATTTTAAATATGGATATTTCTACAACAACACCGCACGGATTACCCACAGAAGACCTTTGTTTATCATCCTGGAGCCGTTTGGATTTAATTTGTGAAGGATGGACGCACTTTTTTTGGACTTGAAGGTCGTGGACTATTGCTGGACCCCGTAACATTACATTTAATCAACTGAAAGATCTAAAACATTTTCTAAAATATCCGAAAATGTGTTTGTCTGAAAAACGATGGACATATGCAACTCGGACAGCTTGGGGGTGAGTAAATCATGGGTTTAATATCGTTTTTGGCCGAACTATCCCTTTAATATTGCTCTCTGCTGCGATGCACTTGAACCTAACGCTTTTCCCTTCAGCTCTCCACAAACAGCAGCGATTGGCAGACGGAAAGCAAGAAAGTACCGTATTAAACCATATATTTCAAAAAAGTGCAATTGTCGTCTTTTAGGAACAATTCATACTTTTTGATTGCGCAAATGCTTCAGGAGTTACGGTTAAATGAACAGCGGTAGAATCAGAGTCCTTTCGCATAGGCAGGCTGCTGCATACGGCATCGCCTGGTTTATTTAAGTTAACTGAGCATTACATTCGCAAGTCATAAGCATATTACAACAATTAACGATTAACTAAGAATAATAATCAATATTTTAAAGTTAATTTCAAAGTTAATATTCTGAAATAAGACCATTTCTGAAATAAGAAATGCGACCCTTCGGAGGCTACAGCCTTCGGATTGAGAAACGGTCTTAGTGGATAACCTTAGCAACACATATCAAACAGCCTTTTAATGGTAAATTTCATTTTCTTAATGCAGATTCATCCCTTATTGTGTAATTAGAGAGGCTATTAAACCTGATGGCGGTATACAGTGCATATTTATGCATAAAACGTATGGGTGGAGTGTTTTTTTGGCTCTGTAATTCTGTATTCAATTAAATGCAATACATTAATTTATTAATAAATTGTATTAATAAAATGCATATATTAATGCTTTTAGGGATTAATAATAATTGAAAGTGATATTTTGTTCTTTGTATATTTATAAACAGGCACAAGATATATACACAGCACACAGTCAGTTGTACATTAAACATTATGGGGTGGTTTCCTGGGCAGGGATTAGCTTAAACCAGGACTAGGCCTTAGTTTAATTATGACATATAACTAGTTTTAATGAACATGCCTTACTAAAACCATTACTTGTGTGCATTTTGATGTATTTTAAGATATGTCAGTGCAAATTGTTTTCAAGTTTGGAAAGCTCTTAAAACTAGTCTTATCCCTGTCTGGGAAACCTCCCCTATAAGCTTACGTACTACAGAGTGTGATGCATTTTAAAGCTTTAAAGTTGTATTAGGCAGTGTAAAACTAGGCACAAACCAGCAGCTGACCATACCAAGTGATCTAATATTAGTGAATTTTATTAGTCAAAAAACATTGTTGATAGAATTTTATAAAAATACTACTTACACATATTAGTGTGATGTATAAATATTGTAAATCAATGCATTTCTTGACTATTAATTAAGAAAAATCACAGCTCTTTGCCTCTAACTCAATGTATTTCAATGGCTCACTATGAGCCATTTTTGGGCTTCCATTGTCAGAAGTCTCTTTCTAAAGGGCTATGGGTAAAATTTGTCGGCGCCAACACTCGCGGTCTAATAGAGTTAAGCATAATGTATTTCCATGTATTTTGATGATCTATTTTAAAACTGCGTTCATTTTATATTTTTCTATAACTGAATCAATAAAAATAGAACGTTTTAAGAATTTCTGAGATCATTTGAATGCTTCTAGTAATGTGTCGTGTTGGTCTTAAATTTGACTCATAATGGTCTTAAAAGGTCTTAAAAAGGTCTTAAATTTAACTTGCTGAAACCTGCAAGAACCCCTGCAAGAACCGTAGTGAATACGACGCAGCGTCATCTATGGGAATACTGAGATAAACTTATTTCAGGACATTAGTAACACAGCATTACAAAAAAATTTATGAATCGATTTTTGAAATTCTATTAATCAAATGTGAATCGATTTTTTTGAACACCCCTAATGTTTTCCCTATTCAAAGACTGTTACATGAGTAGTTACACGAGGAAGTATGGTAAAAAATATAACTATATTGCACTTAGTTTGTAGCACTTCGACCTTGGGCACAGTAACATCATCACTCCTGACTACTCCCCCTCTTGCTTAAACTACGGTCAATATAACCAACATGCCTGTACTAACGTAGTAGATTGAGCAGACTCTGCGAAATATCAAGTTAAGTTTAAGTGTACACATTGAGAAAAGAGAGATATGTATTTATTCGGCTAAGTTGAGGGAAGAACATAGTAAAATATTGAAAAACTGTGTTTGTAATTATCTTACTTTAATTTACTTTTAAAGGCGCCATTTCACAAGAGTTTTTTAAGATGTAAAATAAATCTTTGGTGTCTCCAGAGTACATATATGAAGCTCTAGCTCAAAATATCATATAGATAATTTGTTATAGCATGTTAAAATTGCCACTTTGCAGGTCCGGGCAAAACTGCGTCCTTTAAACGTGTCCTTTAAAATGCAAACACAGATCACAATGATGGTGGTTTGTTGAGATTGAAACTCAGTTGTGCTGTCAATTATTTTTTCTCACTCTCTGCACTAAATGGCAGTGCCATGTTTGGATAGTGCAGATTTAGGAGTGTTATTATTATAATAAGATCCTCTTCTGATATCACAAGGGGAGCCAAATTTCAATTTCCTATTTTTTCACATGCTTGCAGAGAATTGTTTACCAGGTTTTCATGATATGGCCCCTTTAAATATAATTGTTTTCAAATTTTATTTGCAATAAACTTATCAAAGTACATACCTCCTCATACTATATACGGTGGCTAGAAAAGGAATGTAAATCTTTTGGAATTTCATACTTTTTTTTAAATACATTTTTCATAAAATGTGATCTGATCTCCATCTAACATAATGTGTCTAAAAAATAACACAACTTCTGATCTTTCATGTCTATATTGAACACACTTAGAGGCCAACCACATCAAACGTGTTTATGGCAGTTGCAGGCGCCTTTTTTGAATAATATTATTTAGGCAGGGAGTGTTTGCACACTGTTTATGGGTGCCGAACGCCTTGTGGTTTTTGCCGCCAGTCACAGCACGAGCTTTTGAAGGAGCGCTGAGGGCGGAAAAGCGCCCGACGTCATTCCCATCTTTCCATTGTCCAATCGAATGAGGGGAGAGGCAGGCCTTACGTTGTGGTGAGGGAAGTTTACAGTTGCTTTGAAGAACCGGACTCCACTCTCTCACTCTCTCCTGCGTCTTTGTGCACCTTTCACCCTCAAACAAGGTCGGAGTAAACGCTCTCTTTTTAAAGTTTCTGCTAATATGACAGTTAACAGCAAAAGAGCGCTCACGCTTCAATATTTGGACTTATCATGTGTATGGCCTTCTTCAAGTTAATCCATAAAATCTCTATTGGGTTGAGGTCTGGGCTTTGACTTGGCCACTCCAAAAGGCGGATTTTGTTTTTCTGAAGCCATTCTCTTGTGGACTTGCTCTGGTGTTTTGGATCTTTGTCCTGTTGCATCACCCAGACAATCCTCCTACAGAATTATCCTGAAGAATTGTCTGATAAACTTGGGAATTTATCTTCCCCTCAATGATTGCAAGCTGGCCAGGCCCTGATGCAGCAAAAAAGGCCCAAATCAACATGTTTTCTCCACCATACTTTACAGTTGGGATGATGTTTTCACAATGATATCGCGTGCCCTTTCTATGCCAGATGTAGTGCTGTGTGTTTTTTCCAAATAGTTCAATCTTTGTTTCATTAGTCCACAAAACATTTTGCCAAATACCACTGTTGGAATGTCAATTTGTTCTTTTGCAAATTTCAGGGGAATAGCAATGTTCCTTTTAGTACTGTAAGTAGTGACTTTCTTTGGTGTCCTTCCATGGATACACTGCTTGTTCAGTGTTTTACGTGTTGTAGACAATCATACAGAGAGTTCCAATAATGCCTTCAAATCTTTGCATGTCATTCTGGGTTGTTTCTTTACCTCATTCTTCGTGGTGCTCTTGGTGTCATTTTGACTGGGCGTCCATCTCTTGGTAGAGTAGCAACAGTCCCAAAAGCATCTCCATTTGTAGATTGTATGTCTGTAGACTGGTGAATTTCTAAAGTCTTTGACATAACTTTTAACCCTTTCCAGCTTCATGTAAAGCAACAATTCTTGAACTCCAAAAGTAAACTTCAAAGTAGCTGTAGTCCACACCTCCAAATGCATTATCTTAAAGAGACTCCAGGTGTGATAAAACCTGACTCCAATTTGCTTTTTCGAGGTCTTGTTGGCTTAAAAGTTTACATACTTTTTTCACAAGCACTATGAGTTTTTTGGCTGTTCTTAAAAAATTCTGTTCTTTCATTTCTTTATTGTTAATTTTTTTTTGAACCATTATGTTTGTTCAATATTCTTGACTTGAAATTTATTTAGAAAGCTATGAAATTTCAAAAGGTCAATAGACTTTATCTTGTTACTGTATTTATTGAAGGATATACTTTTCAAAACACTCAAGACCCTAAAAGGTTCTAAAATAGTTTTGTGCCATTGTAACAAATGTGGCATGATGGTTAGTTAAATAAAAATGGAATTTGAAAGGATTTCAGTCTCACTGTGTGCTTCTTCTGCCCTGCTAATCCAGGGCTTCATCACACTCATCTCATTACAAATAATATGCTAACTGGATAACACTGGATATGTCTTATTAAATATGCAGTTTACTAAAATAATGTTTTTACCTGCAACAAATTAATTACAGCCTAACTAGTTATTGTATTTACTAGCTGCTGACCTAAGATTTATATTTTTTTGTACCTTTTGTTGGGAATTGTGTCTTTTGGGGTATTTTTTGCATAGATATTGTCAAGGGGGTTATATGATTCTTTGGTTCACAACTTCCTATTCTGAAAGCTTGGTCAATTTTGCAACAAATGTATATATGGTGACAGACTCAAATAGTTTTTCTTGTGTAGTTTAATGCAAGTTCAGACTAACATTTAAAATTTTTGGTTCAACCTCTCCCACAGCTTTTCAAAGCTGAAACTCAAGTAGATGTAGCAGAAACACATACAATCCCAACAGCAACCCAGATTTTAGATCAGGTAGTCTTCATGTAGAACCCATTTAGAGCTGTAATATGGGTCCCAGATGGGTTTTGCTTATGTTGTACATTTGGGAACTACCTTAAAACCCATTAAAATCCTGCATATAACCTACATGGGCAATTGACAAGGGGCAAACATGGAACCCACGGACAATCCCACTTACAACCCATATTTCATGACCATGTTGCCCTTATGTAGTACCCACATAAAACTCAAATCTGGGCTCAACATGGGCATTATGCATGTTGCCCAATTGGGGCCCACCAAACACCCAGTGAAATCTTGCAGGTAACCTACATGGGTAATTGACAAGGGGCAAACATGGAGCCCGTGGACAATCCCACTTACAACCCATATTTCATGACCATGTTGTCCCTATGTAGTACCCACATAAAACTCAAATCTGGGCCCAACATGGGCATTATGCATATTGCCCAATTGGGGCCCACCAAACACCCAGTGGATTCTTACAGATAACCTACATGGGTAATTGAAAAGGGGCAAATATGGAACCCGCGGACAATCCCACTTACAACCCATATTTCATGACCATGTTGTCCCTATGTAGTACCCACATAAAACTCAAATCTGGGCCCAACATGGGCATTATGCATATTGCCCAATTGGGGCCCACCAAACACCCAGTGGAATCCTGCAGATAACCTACATGGGTGATTGACAAGGGGCAAATATGGAACCCGCGGACAATCCCACTTACAACCCATATTTCATGACCATGTTGTCCCTATGTAGTACCCACATAAAACTCAAATCTGGGCCCAACATGGGCATTATGCATATTGCCCAATTGGGGCCCACCAAACACCCAGTGGAATCCTACAGATAACCTACATGGGTAATTGAAAAGGGGCAAATATGGAACCCGCGGACAATCCCACTTACAACCCATATTTCATGACCATGTTGTCCCTATGTAGTACCCACATAAAACTCAAATCTGGGCCCAACATGGGCATTATGCATATTGCCCAATTGGGGCCCACCAAACACCCAGTGGAATCCTGCAGATAACCTACATGGGTGATTGACAAGGGGCAAATATGGAACCCGCGGACAATCCCACTTACAACCCATATTTCATGACCATGTTGTCCCTATGTAGTACCCACATAAAAATCATATCTGGGCCCAACATGGGCATTATGCATATTGCCCAATTGGGGCCCACCAAACACCCAGTGGGATCCTGCAGATAACCTACATGGGTGATTGACAAGGGGCAAACATGGAGCCCGCGGACAATCCCACTTACAACCCATATTTCATGACCATGTTGTCCCTATGTAGTACCCACATAAAACTCAAATCTGGGCCCAACATAGGCATTATGCATATTGCCCAATTGGGGCCCACCAAACACCCAGTGGAATCCTGCAGATAACCTACATGGGTGATTGACAAGGGGCCAACATGGAACCCGCGGACAATCCCACTTACAACCCATATTTCATGACCGTGTTGTCCCTATGTAGTACCCACATAAAACTAAAATCTGGGCCCAATATGGGTGTTGTGCATATTGCCCAGGTGGGGCCCACCTAGTGGCAAGTGCAGTCCTGCATGAAATCCATGTGGGCAATTAGCATGAGGCCATTATGGAACCCGCGGACAATCCTATATAGGGCCCATTTTTCAGCCCAATTCATACCCATATGGGCCCTATATACAAATGTTGGCTGGGAATATATAATATAACAACTAATATATATATATATATATATATATATATATATATATATATATATATATATATACATATATATATATATATATATATTTGTTTTACAACTGACTTAACACTTACAGTAATGTTTTATTTGTTAGCAAAGCATGATATTAGATTTAAACACTTAATACATTTTTAAATCAATCACTTTGTCTCTGCACAATGAACATTATCAAATATTATTAATGTTGTAAAATATATTGTTCATTGTTAGTTCATATTAGCTAAGGCATTACCAAATGTTAAGGAATAAACTCTTATAGTAAAGTGTTACTAAATTTTCTTTTACCATTTCCTTCACAATGTCTACTTATTTCTATGGCTAACAGATTTTGTAACATTTGTCTTTTTCACAGTCTTACCATTGCTTGTAAGCTGGATTGGGTAAGATGGATCATCTTTAAAGGCACCAGGCAAGTACATGATGTACAGTTACAAGTCATGTATTTTTTCGACTGCAATATTAAATGCTTTCACGTCACATGTAAAAGTACACAGGAATGTGCTGATCACTTTTTATTTGTAGTTTACATGAGTGTCATTGCACTTTTCAGGAGTTAAGGCAGATGTGGAGGCACAATGGGTGACACCAGACACACACCAAGCACATTATGTTCGGTAAGTTTGCACTTTACCACTACAGTTTCTTTAAATACCCATGTATACACTCATTCACTCATTCACACACAACACTGTAACACGACCATACACAACATGTACACAATTGTCTTAGTTTGCCATGTAGAAATATACAAACAGAAATATTCAGACTTTGGTTATAAGAAATTTAATTTAATAATTGTATTTATTTAGCAGAGGTGTCCCTGGACTTTATTGACAAAAGATTTTGTTTTCAGAATAAAAAGTTGTGTCCAAATCAGTAACAATTTTACTTTCTGTTCAGGACATTCAATCATGACATGATCCATGTGGATGCTGTCCATTGAGGAAAGAGTTTGTTCCGAGGTAAGTGAATCTTCTGTATTTTAATGTAATTAGGTGTGGAACAGTAGAATAAGAGCAAAAGGTTTCAGAATAGGGGTAAATTCAAGGCTGAGTTAAATTTTTTAAGAATCTTTTTCTATCTTATATTTGTTGACTTAATGTTTATGATATTTCTAACAGGTTTCTGGATAGAATTAATTCCAAAGATGGGAAAAAGTGCACATCCAGACAAGGAGCAAGCAAAAAGACAAGGAACTTGGTGCAGAGAAAAGCTGTGGCCATTAACCCCCATGTGAACAGCTTCATGCAGTCCCTGATTGAGTTCGAATGGACGACTTCAAAGTAAAGGCCACTGTGGTCTGTCTGCCAGTTTAATGCATTTATTTTTAGTGTTAAATGAAATTCAAGTAGAATATTTAAAACTATGGGCCAGTGTTCTTTTTACCACAGTGAAATGTTACCTTTTAGTCGATGATGGACTTTAAACTTCAAACTTCAAACTATGGAACAGTGTTCTATTTGCCAGAGTTAAATATGTTACAGCAGGGGTCTCCAAACTTGTTTATACTTGTTGATTTTATTTTATGTTACTTGATTATATGTTTATTATTGTTTAAAATCTTGTTTTAAATGTTTTGTTTCAATTAAATGTTTTTTTAAATAAAATTTTGATACAAACATTGCTTGGATTGCCTTTTAATTCATTATGTCATGTCAAGGATAGCATTTTTACCATATTAATAACTATAGATTTAAACCTAAATCTCTATCTATTTTATATAATATTATTGTATTAACTGTTATAAGTAATAAATAGTATTTATGGGTCAATATAGACATTACAGTAAATTACTGTAAAAATAGACTACTGTAATAAAATATTGTAAAATTACAGTACAGTACTGCTTTGTAACTATACAGTACTAGTTTGTGTACTGTAAAATGGTATTACAGTACAGTACTGTAAACCCAAAATACAGTAACTTACTGGCAACCGTGCTGCCAGTACCGTACTGTAAAAATACAGGGAAATCGTTAACAGTGTAGGGTTTACAACGAAAAGAGAAAAACATCCAGTATGCGGCAGTCCTGTGGGTGAAAATGCCTTGTTGATGCTAGAGGTCAGAGGAGAATGGGCCGACTGATTCAAGCTGATAGAAGAGCAACTTTGACTGAAATAACCACTCGTTACAACCGAGGTATGCAGCAAAGCATTTGTGAAGCCACAACACGCACAACCTTGAGGCGGATGGGCTACAACAGCAGAAGACCCCACCGGGTACCACTCATCTCCACTACAAATAGGAAAAAGAGGCTACAATTTGCACAAGCTCACCAAAATTGGACAGTTGAAGACTGGAAAAATGTTGCCTGGTCTGATGAGTCTCAATTTCTGTTGAGACATTCAGATGGTAGAGTCAGAATTTGGCGTAAACAGAATGAGAACATGGATCCATCATGCCTTGTTACCACTGTGCAGGCTGGTTGTTGTGGTGTAATGGTGTGGGGGATGTTTTCTTGGCACTTTTTAGGCCCTTTAGTGCCAATTGGGCATTGTTTAAATGCCACAGCCTACCTGAGCATTGTTTCTGACCATGTCCATCCCTTTTTGACCACCATGTACCCATCCTCTGATGGCTACTTACAGCAGGATAATGCACCATGTCACAAAGCTCAAATCATTTCAAATTGGTTTCTTGAACATGACAATGAGTTCACTGTACTGAAATGTCCCTCACAGTCACCAGATCTCAACCCAATAGAGCATCTTTGGTATGAACATCCCACAAATCTCCATCAACTGCAAGATGCGATCCTATCAATATGGGCCAACATTTCTAAAGAATGCTTTCAGCCCCTTGTTGAATCAATGCCACACAGAATTAAGGCAGTTCTGAAGGCGAAAGAGGGTCAAACACAGTATTAGTATGGTGTTCCTAACATCCTTTAGGTGACTGTAGTTAGATGCTAATACATTAAATGCAAATCAATAATAATAAATTGTCATGTTTTTTCATTGATCAAACGATCGTGTTTTAAGGTGTGTGTATTTTGAGGATTTATGCATGCGATCATAGCTGTGGACAGTAGATTAATAGCAAACTTTCTTTACACTCTGGCTGAAGACGGGGAAGCAGGTGAGCACTTAGAGGAAGAGATAACGTTAAAACCACAGAGATATAGAACCTCAGCGGCTATGAGGCCATTATTTCTGCTTCATAACTTCAGAATTATTTGGTTCAAAAGGGCCAGGCTTCACAGATAATTAAAAAAAATCACAGAGCAGATCCAATTTGAGATTATTCTACATAAAGAATATCAGAGGGGAAAAGAAATGATCTATGTGTGTGTTTGTGTGTGTCTGTAAGCGGGTGGTACTGTGCATCATTCTTTACATGCGTAAAGTGCATTCATTCATTTGTGTGTATTTGCAAACCAACACAATGGGTGAAACTGGATTTATGAAGTGCATTAAACAGCATACTGTACATATGCATTCATGTGCAGTATATGCTGTGTCCAAAATTATTTACTGTACTCGTGGGGAAAAACCTATAGCAAAAGACATAGGAGAGAGCGGGGTAAGTTGTCACACTTTTCACACTGTCACACATTCACTGAGCACCATACATCACAATGGTATAAATCTCATACCAAATGAAAGAAGGAAGTCTTGGGCACATATGTTGTATTCATTACATTTTCATATCTTATCTAATTAAAGAGTTGTATAGAATAGTTGAATAGAGAATGTTTCCTTGTGACAATTTGCCCCATCGGCGGGTAAGTTATCACACTAGATTATCTAAAAAAAAAAGAAAAACATTACTTAATTGTGAGTATTGATTTTAATTTTTTAATTCAAACCAGAACTGGAAATATTAACTCGAGGGCTCTTCACACTGCACTTAACCCTAGGTTATCTTCATTGTAAACCCTGCTTTAAACCCTAGTTTAAGTTTCACACTTGTAATTAAAAAAAATGCATTGAAATAATATGTTAAATTGTTCTTTGACATCTGCATAGAAGGTATCTGGCTTTTTTAACTAATATAAAACCTATAAAGAAGACATGCAGATTTAACAGGCAGCTGAAAATGGTTTATAAGAAAAGCATAGGTCAATGTTTACCCTATAATGTCTCAGGGCTGAAGCATTTAATATATATAAGCAGTTATCAAATGATGGTATAAATCAGCCTTTAAAAAGCATTGAGGCATTTGTGATCGTTTTTCAGCCTCTTTTGCTGATTTTATTCTCAGCTGGTGTGCGACTCAGCATGGTCTCCAGTTGTGCTTATGGCTCAGTGCCACCTGCTTGAGGCACCTCCTCTATAATGTTGAGAAAATCCTTGCCAATGTAAGAGAAATGAGATTCCTTTTTTCCATTTATACAATGTTGATAGCAAGTAAAAAGAGAAAACATTCTCTAAAGATAGAAGATACACGCCGGGGCCGATAAGAGAGCGCCGGGCCAGGACACGGTGGCGCTGTAACTATTTCATCTTCCATGGTAACTTAAACAGCAGACAAAAGCCTTCACACTCCAGGGATCACTGCCAGCATGCCAAGATTGACAGGGATTGTAATAATTCATAGACTTTGGTGCTTCACTCTTCAGAGGTGAGCGGCCGCATTAAGCGCTGATGAAATGGCCACTTGCCCCGGTGTCAAGCATCAGACCCCATGTGCCACGTGTGGTCAGTTCAGCCAAGCAGTGACCTGAATAGGAGTTGTGGGTGTTATATCGTCCAGCTGGTTCAGTTTGAAGACGCGGTAACGTAAAGCTATGCGATTTGGGCATGAGAAATGAACAAATTTCACCAAAGGTGCTCATGTCCTTGATATCCACCGCACATTGTGCTTATGACAAGAGCAAGCAGTTACCACAACACATTTTCAATACATTGTAGATAAAAACTGCAATTCATTTCACTTTGATCTGGAACTTTTAGACAGATTTGCATGTAAAATCTAACAGTTGAAATAAAAATATTTTGTTTTACTACACATTTAAAAGTATTGCACATGCTTTTTAAAGATGTTAAAAGATTTTAAATAAGTTAACGTAGCTCATCTGGACAGTTGACTTTGGAGTTATTTGTCAGTTGGTCACTTTGACGTCACGTCGATGACCGACAAATTGGTAACTCGCTAGAGAGACCAATCTGCTTTGAGTGTAACTAGAAAGAACCAATGAATATTGGCATGCAGTATTTGCATTTGCCAGCCACGACCCGCCAGGGGAGTATAAACAGATGGCAGGTGTGCTGCATTTTCAGCTTTGGCTTTTGGCAGTTATCTGTTCTGATCATGCTTTTCTTGTTACTGGAAGATTTCTTCAGTTTTGGAGTTAAAGCACTGTAGCGGTACCTGCTGTTCACCTCTTTTGGAGTTGGCCGGTAACCCCTCTTAGCCTCAACAACTAAAGAGCAACTTCCTCTAAAACAGCTGCACAGGTTTTTTGCATCTTTTTAAAGACAGCATTTCTCCCATGCACACAGGTCTATTCACCGCTTTTTCAAGATGACTTTCCACCCGTGTTTCATATTTGGTACCTGCGGATGGTCATGATCCTTCCCTGATTTGCTTGAGGTGTGTCTTGATTCACCATATGCAAAGGCCGTTTCTGCACTTTGCGTTCGAGGGGCAAGCATCTGCCCTTTGGGCTGTCCCTGTCTCCTCACATCTTCACGAAGGTCGTGGAGAAGCCCCTTGTTCCCATGAGAGAACACAGCATTCGCAGTCTTTGGGGTCTGGACAGTTCCCCAGCTGTACTGGCATATCATTTGCCTCAAGTTGTTGGCAGTACATCTTGCACTGACCCACCTAAAGCAGTTGTTACAGGGTAAAGATGTGCTAGTCTGTACAGACAGTAATGCGACCATGGAGTACATCAACCAGTGGTCTACGCTCCTGTTGCATGTCACAACTCGCCTGTCATCTCCATCTGTGTAGCTAGAAGCATCTTAGGCCACTTCTAGCCATTCAGACACGCTAAATCAACGAGCTCTCGTGAGCATTACTCCCAGGCAAGTGACGACTGCACCTTTGGAAGATCCAGCTGATTTGGAGACGGTTCGTGGCTACGCAGGTAGACCTGTCTCCGAAGACTGCTCATTGCCAGCTTTTTTATTCCCTGACCGAGGGAACACTTGACATGGAAGAACTGCCACACAGCTGGCCGTTTCCCCTAGTGAGTCTTCTCACACAGACATTGTGCAGACAAGTCAGGGAGGATGAGAAGCAGGTTCTTGTGGTAGCACCCTACTGGCCCAACTGGACCTGGTTCCTGGAACTGGTACAGAGTAGGGACATCCTTTTTCAGAGACATGGCATCCTGTGACACCTGCATCTAGACCTCTGAAAACTCCTTGTGAGGTCCATGGGCATCAAGGTTCTAAATGGCCTATCCCAGCAGGTAGTACACACCATCACTTCAGTGCGAGGGCCATCTACGAAACATGCTGTTCATTGACGCAAAACCCCCTAAAATGCTTGATCAGTCTCTTTTTTACAACAGGACCTGGAGTGCATCCTTTTTTGGTTGACGATTTGTGCCTTCGGTTCAGTTGAGGCACGCTGACTCCTATGTGATTTTGAGACCCTGGCCCGGCTACGTGCCAAAGGTTCCTACAAGTCCTTTTAAGGATCAGTTGGTAAACCTACAAGCACTTCCCTTGGAGGAAAAGACCCAGCCCTGGCTTTGCTCTGTCCCCTCCGCGCTCCGCAGATATACGTGGACCAAACGTAAAGCCTCAGGACCTCAGACCAGCTCTTTGTCAGTTACGGAGGCCAGCAGTGTCAGGATCCTGCCAGATCCTTGTTTTGTATTAAGATCTAGTTCAGCATGGCAGGGTTCTGACAGTACAATGTTTCATGTGGGAGATGTGTCTTATTAATTTCTCCCTATTTAAAGGTCTTGTGTTTGGTGTCTTGTATGGGTTTATTTTGTGCTGTTTTCTTGTGAGTATTGAGTTGAGTATATATCAAGTTAAAGACTAGTCTAGCCTAGCCTAGCCTAGCGTAGTGTTCTTTGTTTTTGTAAAGTTCGTTCTATACTAGTGTTTTACCTATCATTAGTTTATATCTTGTTTGCCCCATCGAGGGTTTTTGTTTTCTTGTTTTGTATAATGAAGTTTAATTTGTTGTATCTACGTCTGTGCTTGGGTTCATCCTCCCGCAGAGGGTGTCTCACTGGATAGTGGACGCTATTGCTTTGGCTTACCAAGCTCAGGGCACGTGTGGCCACTCAGGTTGTGAGCAAACTCAACCAGAAGTGTTGCTTCCTCCTTGGCGCTAGAATGTGGTGCCTCGCTAATGGATATTTGTAAAGCTGCAACCTGGGCAACACCTAACACGTTTGCTAGGTTCTATAGCCTCCGTGTCAAGCCAGTATCCTGCTGTGTTCTTGTCACCACCAGGGGCTGGCTATGTTAGACTAAAGCCACGCCCCTTCTCAACTCCCACCTCGAGGAGGTCCCCAAAGCCAACCCAATGACCAGACAAACACGGAACCAGGTAAGTAAAATATAAAACAAGCTTTATTGAGTTTAAATATTTAAAAGAACTGGGGAATGGGGAATGGGGAAGGGGAAATTAAAACTAATGGGCTTCTTCTCCTCCCTCCAGGGAGACTGCAACCACGGGCAGACAGGGCAAGGGCAACAGGGATGCAGCCCACTGTAAGCCGGGGGAAAGGGGAAACGTCAGGCTCCGGCCTGGACCCTGCTAACCGTGGCGCCCTCCTTCTTCCTTCCTGGAGGCAGAACAAATTCAGGGTGACTGGTAAGGAGATTTTCCGCTGTCTGCGTACCTTTCCTCTGTTCGGCAGGGGGTCCTCGCCCCGCGTGCCTTCTTGTTCCCCGTCGTCCGTTCGCCCTCGTTCTCCTT
Source organism: Paramisgurnus dabryanus (assembly GCF_030506205.2). Lineage (NCBI taxonomy): Eukaryota > Metazoa > Chordata > Actinopteri > Cypriniformes > Cobitidae > Paramisgurnus > Paramisgurnus dabryanus. The sequence continues at coordinate 7,946,185 of NC_133352.1, forward strand.
GTTTCCCACGGGCAGTCACTGCGACATGAAGACTCTGTTACTTGGACTTGGACTTCGAGTATTTCTCACCGGCTCTGCTGTTTACAGCTCTCTGGGTAGGTATCACGTTACACAGTCTGTTCTCCGATTATTCACTCTCGTTCTCCTTTCTCTCCACAGGTGGCCACTAGGACACAAAGACACTGTTACTTGGACTTCGAGTATTTCTCACCGCTCTGCTGTTTACAGCTCTCTGGTTAGGTATCACGTTCACAGTCTGTTCTTCAATTATTCACTCTCGTTCTCCTTTCTCTCCACAGGTGGCCACTAGGACACAAAGACACTGTTACTTGGACTTCGAGTATTTCTCACCGGCTCTGCTGTTTACAGCTCTCTGGGTAGGTATCACGTTCACAGCCTGTTCTTCAATTATTCACTCTCGTTCTCCTTTCTCTCCACAGGTGGCCACTAGGACACAAAGACACTGTTACTTGGACTTCGAGTATTTCTCACCGGCTCTGCTGTTTACAGCTCTCTGGGTAGGTATCACGTTCACAGTCTGTTCTTCAATTATTCACTCTCATTCTCCTTTCTCTCCACAGGTGGCCACTAGGACACAAAGACACTGTTACTTGGACTTCGAGTATTTCTCACCGGCTCTGCTGTTTACAGCTCTCTGGGTAGGTATCACGTTCACAGTCTGTTCTTCAATTATTCACTCTCGTTCTCCTTTCTCTCCACAGGTGGCCACTAGGACACAAAGACACTGTTACTTGGACTTCGAGTATTTCTCACCGGCTCTGCTGTTTACAGCTCTCTGGGTAGGTATCACGTTCACAGTCTGTTCTTCAATTATTCACTCTCGTTCTCCTTTCTCTCCACAGGTGGCCACTAGGACACAAAGACACTGTTACTTGGACTTCGAGTATTTCTCACCGGCTCTGCTGTTTACAGCTCTCTGGGTAGGTATGGTTTCCTCCGTAGGTCAGCAGAGGGGCGAAGGTCACACACCACCTCACCGGGTCGAGCGCTGCCCTATCTCCACTGCCCGTAGGGCGATCGAATCCTGGACAGGGGCGCCCCTTTGTAGAGACCGCGGGGGCGGCGGACCCTTTCGCCTCTGACTCTGCGACAAAGACAGACACAGGTAAGTTTGCACCACGAATATTTCCAATATTGTACTCACAGTCACTGACAGCTCTTGATCTGCGTCCCTTCGCACTCCGAAACAGCACACTGCGTATGGTAGCAGTAATTTCTGAGGTCGTTAGCCTCTCCGTCCTCTGCCCAGTAGAAGAAATGGATGATGCGGGGCTTCGTCTGACAAGACACACAGCAACCCACAGCAAATACACAGCACCACTCCAACGTGAAAAGCTTATTAATTGCAAAGTCTCACTCACCACACTATAAGTGCAACACAACAAGGGAAACGCCCGGTGTCCTCCACTGCACTTGGGCTGAGATAAGGGCGATGGAAATACGACAAAAATAGAGTCTCGTTGCTGTGGCTGCTTGGATTTACGCTTCTAACGGCTCGCCCACCACACTATTGTAGGGGTAGGGCCGCCCTCCTTCTCCTGGAGGTTTCCAACGGTTACACAGGTTAATTTCTGCGAGTTACTCCACACCAAAAAGGTATACTCACAGCGGATAGCCTTTGTTTACGTTGTACAACAAGGTCAATTTTCTTCCTGCTTTACTCCTTCAAAAGTACTGGTTAGACCAAAGTTCCTTTTTACCCATAGGATTTTCCGTTTACTCCAGCAGGTCCACCGTAAACTACAACGAGAGAGGGAGAGAGAGAGAGAAATACAGACAGCCACCACGTCTAACAATGAGCACAGCTCCGTTCCTCAGCACACACTACGACGCTCAACTGTGATCTAACTGTGCTTTTTATACTCCTCCATGTACTCCAGTTGTCCAATTGCCCGGCGATCTCTTTAACTAGGCACAGCTGTGCTCAATCGGCTGATTACAGCCTTCGCGAAGCTGCCGGATGTCCGGTGTTTCTGTTCTCCGGTCTGGACGGAAACATCCGGGCGGAACCAAACTTCCTCAACTTTTGGTTCCGCCCTGAAAGATCGTCACCTTGTGACATTCTTACCTTAAACGTGTAAAAGCATGACAGACCCGGCTCGAGCGTTTCCATTAAGGTGCTAGATTGGTGCCAAACGTTTCATGATGGCAAACTCTACCACTTTCTCCAATGCCTTGGCGAGTCAGACATGGCAGAGCATCTGGTGCCGACCCTTCATCGTTGAATTATTGAAAGCCTTTGTTAGGTGTCCATATGTTGTGACCCCTCAGGATTCCCAGTGAAGAACCTCCTTAGGTTCCGCAGCGTTTCCCTTACCACTAGAACGGGTACGCTTCCAAGTGTTATCTAAGTGTCACTAATTGGGTTATGCAGGAACAGGTGACCAGCCTTCTCTGCGTAAAGTCTTGTTGTGGCTACTCTAATATCAAGAAGCCAGGAGGCTTATGCAGGTCACTGGAAGGGGCAACACTCGTGGCACTTTGGTAGGGATTCCTAATTCGTCTGTCATTGATGTGATGTCGAATCAGACAGACAAAAAGGGAACATCTTGGTTACAGATGTAACCCTCGTTCCCTGAAGGTAGGGCACGGTGACGTCACATCCCCTTGCCACAATTACTGTACCACAGCTAAGGTGGCCGGGTCTCTTATGCTTGGCTCCTCAGTAAAAAGCTGACTATGCAGAGTACCTGCCGTCTATTTATACTCTCCGGCAGGGCCTGGCCGGCAGATGCAAATACTGCATGCCAATATTCATTGGCTTTTTCTGGATACCTTCAAAGCAGATTGGTCTCACTAGCGAGTTCTCAATGTTTTAGTGCTGCCACGAATAGTCGGCGTAGTCGACGTAATCGCCATTGAAAATTTGTCAACAGCAATTTTTTTAGTCGAGGAGTCGCATATTTATTTTTCTCCCATCTCGAACGGCCCACTGTAATTCACTGTCTCCTGTCTCAAATGGCTCAATGTAATTCACCTCCACACCAGTCTGTGCGCTGATTAAACACTAGGTGTAATGGGTCGTGTTTAGTCACTATTTTATAGGCTACTCGTTTTATGTCTGAAAACAGAATAAATAATATGTAAAATAGCATTCAGTTGTGTTAAAATGCAATATAATGTGATAGATCAAAGAGTAAAAGTGAAACATTTCATTTTTCTGTTAAGCAAATACTCTGCACTGGAAATGTTTGATTATTATTTATATTGTTTACATTATAATTTTTTATTTGGTAACATTTAAGTTATTTATATTGTTTATGACATTGTTGAGTTCAAAATAAAATGAACACAATGAAATAACAAACACTTGAGTTTAAAAAAAAATAGTTGTTTAGAATAGTCGACTAAATTAATTAAGTCGAAAAATTAATCGACAGATAAGTGGTTAGAAAATTAGTCGTTAGTGGCAGCACTACAATTTTTGTTGGTCATCGACGTGACCTCTCCGTTCCCTATCTTTAGTGAACGAGGGTTAAATCAAAGACTTTTTGAAACACTCACTCATTTCTTTATTTATATTTTTCCGCATTACAATAATAATAAAATGATACAAACCATGGCATAACACAAATGTAATTGTGGGAATTTTGTTGACTACAAGCATCCAAAATAAATCAAAACTGTTAACATTTCAGTCAAATGTTTTACAACTTTTAACTGGTAGTGTAGCTTGGATTTGTTCTTTTCTATTTGTGTATTTGATGACTTCACTACAATTTTATGTGGGAAGCAGTCATAACAAAGATTGTTATAAACACTAAACGTATATATCTTTCGTTTTCTCTGGTATATGTCTTCACTATTGTACTGTAGTTTGTACAGTAACACATACAGTTAAACTGTAAAAATCTCTCACCTTAATAATGGTTTTTAAATAGGATTAGTCATGTTTTTCAAATGTAAAATTCTGCCCAGCATGATTTTTGTTCCCCGCTGCAGTGTTTAAAACACATCCATTGACCCTCTCCGTCCTTCAGCCTGCGTAAAGAGATTGAGCGTGCACGGTTATGCAAAAACACTACGACAAATGCAGGTAATGAGATAAAATGAGAAAGCCTTTAACATGAAATTGTAAACCCAGGAACCATTGAAGACGTAGCGTCTGCCTGTCCACTAACCTTCTCACAATTCCCCACCTTATCATCATTAGCCACTGGATATGGATACAAAATAAGTAGCCCTTACAGTGGGCCATTAAAGTGTCATTTGGGCAACTGTGCATGAAGAGCTTGCGATAACACACAGTGCTGATGCAGATCCAAGTTTTTGAATCATAGCCTTATATCAGCGCATTTAAATCACCCTGCACACTAAAGCAGTCAAGGGTTTCATTAAAGAACGAGTCACTCAGCAAGACAAATACTTTCAGAATGGGAGGCAAGATGTCAACAACGCCGTAAACAACTTATTAAGAGATCTGCGCGCAAATGCCTTTTCTTTCTTTGTTGCATCTTTTGCATTTAACAGTATGACTTAAAATGGATTTGGCATGGTCAGTCTTAAAAGCATGCATGTTAAAAAAAGACACAACATCTAAACATCGCTCTGTTTGTTTAAGCATCCCAAACAGCCAATGGCATTAATGTGAGGGTAAGACTTTCTGTTTGTGCGACCAATGATGGACAGGTAGTAAGCATTCAAGGAACATTTTCCAAAGAGTTATTATTTTTACCTTTTTTAAAAGCTATGTCTGGCTACATAAATAATGCATCTAACAGTGTTTTGGTATGATAAATCATACTGTAAGTGAAAGCCTGGTGCCTTCATGTGCGCGTTTAGATTTCGTCTGCCTATTTCAAATGTTCAATGGTCAGACCACCACTTTTGATTGTTCTTTATCATTTTAGAGCCAGAAAAATATGATACCCCCTCCCGCTTGCAAGAACGTGAGATATAGATTATAAATAGTGTTGTCTGGCTTAACAAACTGCTCGGGCCGACACAATCTCCACCATGTTGTGACCCACTCTACATCTGTAAGAGCCATACATTCACAGCGAGCTCATCCACACGCCAATGCATTAAATACATCAGAGCGTTGAGATAGTATCGCTTATAGCGCTCCGTCCTGATGTGTTGCCTGTCTGTATGGTAACATCTCCTCGAATAGCTTTCCACTAGCCAGTTTTTAAACTCACTAAATCAGTCCTTGAAAGAAATATATATATTTTTGGCCGATAACCCCTTTTGCAGAAAGTATTCATTGAAATGATATAATAAGTGACACGGAAAAGGTAGACAGTGCAAAAAAAGGCAATTTGATAAATAAAAGTATTTGCAAGTTCCTTTTTTGGCTCGAGCTTTTATGATGGGACGAAAGGCTGAGTAAAATCGAATGGCAAAAAATACCTCTAAGCTTTTGTGTCTAAAAAGAAATTCAATTAAATGGGATTTTAGCGTTCTGAATGCATGAGAGTCTTTGTCCAGCTGATAAGGGCTTCGGGAAGCTAAGACCACCTTTATGCCGGCAAACGATCTGTTCCCTTTAAACGTGTAATCCTTACTCACAGCACAATATGGATAGCTGAAATATCAATGCGCTGGGGAACCAATTTAAAACATATTGAATCAAGTGAGGAGGACAGTTGGGGATGAACTTCCTGTGGCTTTAGAGAACAGCTGCCCAAGCTTTGACGTATATCAATGAAAAGTGCTGAAGCCTTAATAATGGTCCATGTCTCACTAGTGCCAAACAGTCTGTATTATATGCCTCAATAGAGTATGTTGTATTGTCCTTTATTTTCCAAAGCAGCTACTAGTTAAGAAAAACTAGAAATCGATATCACACTATTTCACAGGTCAAACTCAAAGTTTAAGAGGTCTAAAATAACTAATACCTTGCAATGCGATTTATTATGACTTAAAAGACAGTGTAGCGCACATCTGGATTAGTGTAGGTTTTGGTTCATTTTGCTTTTAAACACCATCACAATTTTGCAAATGACAGGTGAGAAACTAGTTTTTTTGAGTCTATGCATGAACAAATTGGTGTTTGAAAATAGTGTTTTCCATACTGTTGATATAAATAGCAATAAACCTAAAAGAAAAAAAAAAGATTTATTTATAAGTTTCCAAAAGAGTGTTAAAGGGATCTTCATTTACTTCACTCTCGTGTTTTTTTAAAACCTGTATACATTTCTTTGTTCTGATTAACACAAATTAAGATATTTTGAGGAAAATTCGTAACCAAACTTATTAGAGGCCCCATTGACTTAGTATTATTTTTTCCTACAATGGAAGTCAATAGGGCCTCTGATCAGTTTGGCCTTAAAATATCTACCTTCGTGTTCATCGGAACAAAGAAATTCATACAGTTTTGAAACAATGCGAGAGTGAATAAATGATGACAGAATTATTATTTTTGGGTAAACAATCCCTTTGCATTCCTCTTAAAAGTATAAAATTCATCACATACAATACATGAACAGCATGCTGTCAATTAGCAAAATAACCTGTAGAATCTCTTATGCAGGGTTTACACCAGACGCGGTAAACGCGGCAAGCGCAAGTGATTTACATGTGACGTCAATGCAAAGATGCGATTAGGCATCCTGCGGCGCGGTACATGCTGTAAGCGCCGGGCGCTAGTAGTTACGTGATTACAGGAAGTGAGCGGAGTGGCAGAGTCTCAGCGGAGTCGCAGAAGCCCCTCCCATGACGCGATTTTACGTGTGAATTTCTCGAAGGACTAGAATTGAATGCGTGCCGTTTACGCACGAATGAAACAAGTGAACTAAAATGTTTTTGCCGCATCTACCGTGGCTGGTGGGAATGCACCATTACACTGAAAAAACGGATCATTCAATTTACTCAATTTTTTAAGGTAAATGGTCGCATCTCAATTATTTATGCTACATTTAAACAAAAGTTTTTTGTTTTGTTTTTCTAATTTTTTGGGTCAAAATGGGACAAACCCAAGCTAACCCCGATTTTTATTTATTTGAGTTAAAACAACCCAGAATTTTGCGTTGAAACAACCCAGCATATGTTAAATATACAACCCAACGGGTTGGGTTCATTTCCTTTTGACCCAGCGATGGGTTGAAAATTACCCAGCAGTGTGTAGAGTGCAATACAACACTGAATCTTAAGTAATAATTTACAACAATATGACATAGCAAGAGTAGCAAAAAAAAAAAAAAAACTAAAATAACCAAAAGCATTATTTAAAGGTTCACTTTAAAATTAAAATTCTGTCATCATTTACTCATCTCATGTTGTTCTAAACCTGTATGAATTTATTTTTTCTGATGAACACAAAAGAAGATATTTTGAGAAATGATGGTAAACACACAGCAGGGAGTGACCATAGACTTCCATAGTAGGAATAAAAAAATATGATGGAATGTAATGGGTACCGTCAACTGTGTGCTTACCATCATTTATCAAAACATTTTCTTAGTCATTTATCACAATACTTCCAAAATATTTTTTTCCTACTATGGAAGTCAATGGTCACTTACTGCTGTGTGTTTACCATCATTTCTCAAAATATCTTCTTTTGTGTTCACCAGAAAAACGAAATTCACACAGGTTTAGAACAACATGAGGATGAGTAAATGATATCAGAATTTTCATTTTAAAGTATTTTAAATCACTTTAAAATAGCCTTGTTTATATGTAGGCTACAGGTCTTGTTTAATATGCGTATACATATTAAAACTCTTGAAAAATAAAAACATCATCTATGTTGTTCTTCTTTCTCTAGCTACAACCCCACTTGTATGGTAAACATAGCTACAGTATACGCTTAATGTTGGCTCCAGGTTAAAAGCTCTCTCATGGAAAGTCACTATGCATAAAAATGTCTGCTGAATGAATTAATGTAAATGTAAAAAAAAACACAAATTCAGGCCAGCTAGACAATAAAAGGAGATCTAAAAGCCACTATAATTGCTTCAATAACAGTTTATGAAGAGTGTCCAGTCTTGAACCGTGTAATAAAATGTAAATTATGCCTGGAAATGAAATCTGTATGACATCTATATAAATATTAAGTCAAACTGTATATAACAGCAGATGTATAGGTTAATATTGTAAATAAAATACATTTTATGTATAAGGACAGCTCTGTGTTAAGGATACAATCAAGAAGTACTTTGTACACCTCTAAATGACCCATCACACACGAGTAATTGAATGCCCGAGATTACGGTTAATTAATAAATTACAGGGACACACACAATGAACAGTCATTAATGTTTCCAAGAGCCTTGATTTCATACTTAAATGTTTTAACGGTTTGTGCGGCCACGCATTATGCGATCTCAAATTATTAATTAAAGAAAGCCGATTAAATTATTTGCTCCATTATGTATTTTAGGGATTGGGAGCGCATTGTGGAGTGTTTCTCCTCCACCTTTTTAGCAGGCAGGATTTAAGTGCCTATTTGAAATCAATTTCTCTAATAATGATCCTAATGAGCTCATCAATTAAGTCTGCCATAATGGGATGTTAGTGGTGCCTGTGGTTATCACTTTAACTCTGCCACTAATTTCCATGCTTCATCTATCAAAGATGATTGGCTAATACTGTGTCGGCCTGTTAGGGGTGATATGGAGATCGGAGAGGAGAAGGCGAGCTGAAACCTTCGCTAGCAGATAAGCGAGCGGATAAGAATGACATCTTAGATATCCTTTGAGACCCCCGTGTACGTCTGAGTACGTCCACTCTTCGGGATATGCGTCGGGGGGGCGGGGCTCGTAGATTGGCCTGTCCTCCACACACCATTTGAAGCCCCTTATGTAAATGAGCCTGATAATGGATTTCAACATCTCGCTCTTATTTACATAAGCAAGCTTTTCAATGGTCGTTCCACATCAGGGATCCTATTATTTGGCTTCTTTCAGGGACGTTTATGAGCTGTGCCCTTTCTTTTGACCCTCCCATTTCACACGGTCCCTAAGGCCCCGGCTTGCGATGACAGTGACAAGCTCACACTCTTCATGTAGACGTGATGTATGCCACTGTTCGCAGAGCTTAGGGAATCGTGTGTTTGTTTAAGCCCACCATTTAATAGCCCCTCCAGCACGAGTATTCACCTCAAATAAACACACAGTATATGTCTACAGAATTAATGTCAATCTGCAATTTACTGTGACCCCTAACTCCTGAATGAATATTCGACCCATGGAATATTACGCAATATCTCAGATTATCATTTTTACATTTCATTTACATTTATGTATTTGGCAAACGCTTTTACCCTCAGTGACTTACGATGCATTATAATTAAGTATTTTAAGGTATTTTTTTCTCATTATGTGTGATTTCTGGGTTTTAACAACAAGACCTTTCACATTGCTTATGCAATGCTGTACCTTTAAGTAATAAAGTCTTTGTAAGTAGGTAACTTTATGTTGTGTTGATCGTAAGTTAAACTTCTGATTCGTAGACTATATATTACAATCATATATTTTTGACCAGAAAGTAAACAAACTCTAGAAAAGCAGTGCATAATTTTGTAGATCATTTACTTTATATCAATAAATAAAATATTTAAATCCCCACTAATATTTCATCATGTTATGACACACATTAAAAACTAAATCAAGTTGTGTTTATTTATTATTGGTACGGTATATTTCTGTCATCCAAAGTCCCCTCACATTTACAAATGATATGAGGCACAAATCTGTATGAAAATATTTAGCACACAAAATATTTATTATTTTGATTTTTTTTTTAAGTCGTGGTTAATGGAGATAAGTGTTTTCCAAATGACGATAATATATCTGTAAAATATTATAAATACAGACATCGTTCATGTAACTATAATAAAATATGAACCGCTTGATTAGATTTATTAGTTTTAAGCAACAGATTTAAATTCAGTATACAAATGAGTATGTGAGAATGGTACAAATAACCCAAAATTTATAATTATGCATCTGTATATGATTTATACTGCAAAATTAACCGTGACACCATCGAATGATTAATTGATGTGCGGCTTTGTGTGATTAATTGATTTATCGTGAATTTTATTGAACTCATTAATTATTTCATGGTAAACTAGATAAGTTGGGAAAATTTCATATGAGCAACGGGGTTAGCAAAGGCTAAATGATATTAGCATAGAGAACCAATAGAATTATTCCTTAACACATATGACAGCTAATGTCAATGTTACATTCCTCTTCTTTATCTTAGTTTACATTCTACAAATTATCAAAAAGAAAATAACTATATCACAATCATTTCATCAATATAAAGTATCTGACCCTGCATAAATCCAGGGTAAAGTCTCAAAATCTAATTAAAAGATTAGAAACATTATCTTATATTTTCATAGAACGTTCTTTACATTTATATAGAGTGATTTTTTGTAGAAAACAATAAAAATCATTTTAGCAGGGTGTTCACAGACTGGGTCACATATCAAGTTTAGACTTCCTTATATCATTTATTTATTTTCTTTATCTAACCAGACCATTAAAATTCAAATAAAATCCTCTAAAATGAAATGTAAAGTTTTTGGAAAACCTGATTTTTAAATGTTGTGAGTCCGTTCAGTGAGGCGAGCGGTCTCTGCACATAAGTGGGGCTGTACATAATGAAATGCAAAACCTGTGCAGCTAACAATTGGAGGCTTGTGTAGCAGCTTAGCCTGTTGGTCCAAGGCTATTCGTCATAATCAGCGGCACTTTTCTCATTAGTAAAAAGCCATTACTCGTCGACTTTATCAGCCACCCAGCTTTATCGGCGCGGCAGCAGCAATCCTTGCATGCAGCGCAGGGGAGAAAAGGTTCCCACGTGCCTTAATAATGCTAGTGTTTCAGAAGTCCTCGGTCGGGTGTCACTTCGTGCTAAAAGTTAGACGCGCTCAGTCAATTCACACCTACTGCTGTAACAAGATCACAAATTGAGAAAAAAAAACGTTCACAGTGGGCCACGATCAAAGCACCAGCTCCTCTTTTCTCCTCAGGTCTGTGTAGTTTGTATTTAGGGGCCCAAAACTGGAGCTCATTGTTGGCCTGTCAAGAAGATAAGTGAGGGTCCCAGCACGGCACCTTTGGGACGACGCTACTTAAACATTTCGGAATTTAATCTGACAAGCATTAGTACAGAGTTAAATGATAAGGGTGAGATTGGATTTTATGCCCTACTGTCAAGAAACACATAGGTCTATATAAATAATACGAACTCAAGACTAAATGTGACCCTATAGCTGTGAAAACCAGGCTAAAGTCTTAAAATCAAATACAGCCGTTTGATTTCATCCATTCATTTACTATAATTTCAATCTTAGACATGAACAGTGAATATTAAAGGGGACATATCATGAAAATCTGACTTTTCCATGTTTAAGTGCTATAATTGGGTTCCCAGTGTTCCGATCAACCTAGAAAACGTGAAATAGATCAACCCAGTAACTTAGTTTTGCTAAACCATTCTCTACAAGCACGTGAAAAAATAGGTAATTGAAATTTGGCTCTCCTTATGATGTCATAAGGAGCTCTTATTATAATTATACAGCCCCTTAATCTGCACTATACAACCATTGCACAGTCATTTAGTGCAGAGAGAAAGAGAAAATAATTCACAGCACATTTGAGTTTGAATTGCATCAAACCATCATCATTGCGATAAGTGTTTGCGCTTCATCAGCTCATTTGCATTTTAAAGGACACATCCAAATAAAAAAAAAAACGTATTTGTGTTTTATTTTATGAAATCCTACTATGCATATGAAGTAACCGTTTTATAAAAGCAATATGCCCCGCGAAGCAGTTGGGTTACAGTGCATTTTATAACAGCTAAGGGGGTTTTAGGCCCCTTAGCTGTTATAAAATGCACTGGTAACCCACTGCTTTTTAGGGCTTAATGCTTTATTTTACATCTTAAAGGGATAGTTTACCCAAAAATGAAAATTCTGTCATCAATTACTCACCCTCATGTTGTTACAACTATGGAAGTGAATGGGGTCCATGAACGGTTTAATTACGAACATTTCTAGAAATAACTTCCTTTGTGTTCATCAGAACAAAGAAATTTATACAGGTTTGTAACAACATGATGGTGAGTAATTGAGTAAAAGATATCCCCTTTAAAGATATTAAGGTTATATTTTACAGAATGTTCTTTATATTATGTAGGATGATTTTACTATTTACATTTTAATTGTTCGTTTCCTAATTGTTTGCGGACATACTTTATTAACCTTTTAACATTTTGCTCTTACAACAGTAATTTGTTCCATTTCATCTCATATATTTTTCCAAACTCAAAGCTTGTAAACTAAATAGACGGTGTGAACGTGGCATGATGCCCAGCAGGTACATCTAAGCGTGTTTCTGTGATTCCAGTATAACACATGCACTCGTGCACCACGGTGTTTGGAGGTCATTGCCGCGTGGCTGAGCAGTTTGTAGGCATGTAATTAATACTGTAGTGTTAACATTTCAGCGGCGGCCATGGTGCTGAGTGAGTTAATCATCAGGGGAAGCGGTGCTATGAAATGACTCTCCTCTTTTACGAATGGCTCCCCATCTCCCCTCTTAATCTGTATTTTACGAGTGAGAAACTTTGCATTATGCAAATCGGTGGATGGGAACAGGTGACATTTCAGCTGGGAACACGAGCAACAGCCCAGTTTGGTCTGGGACGCTGATTTAGACATTAGTATCTGTCATCGCTGAGCGCCCAAGCCTTGATCTGCGAGGCTGAAAAAATCTTGTCTAATCTGCCAGTTTTAAGGTGGAACCTGAATCTGCCCGAGTGTATGTGTTTAAGGTGATTCGTACAAGGATTCAGGCTGCTATTTATAAGCTTCGCATATCGTTACGTAGCTGTCAAAAATATGCATGTATCGAGAAAGATAACACTTTTGTTTTTTCTTTATCTTGTAATATCTTTTGTCTAACATCTCCTGCACTTTAAAAAACATTGAGATGGCTTGCGCGTGCAGTTTTCTGTCTTTTTCCTTAATGTTGGCAGATTTCCTTTTAAAGAGCACGTGTTATGCTAGCATGAAAATTACCTTTCATGCAATGTGTCATGTGGTTGTAAGTAAATGTAAACCGTCTGGTAAGGCTACAAAGCTGAAAATGAACCGTAACTTAAGTTATTGGCTTTCAAAAGAATGAGTCGCCCAGAATTTTTTTTTTGTAAAGTAACTACGTCATGACTTGCAATGCTACGATTAATCATAGTCTCTACCACAAATACACGAACCCTGTGGATAACGTCATGTCGAGAAGATGCTGTGCCCTCTCTTTCTGCGCTCTGAAAGCAAATTTGGTTAATTTTCACCTCAAAAGGAAGAGGCTGTGTATTTGAACCACATTGTTTCTCTGAATCACAACCTGTATGTATGATAAATAATTGTTGCTTTGAGGTTTTGTTGAGCGTGTTAAATAAGTAGTTTGTATGCTGTGTGCACTCAAGCTAACCGGCTAACTTAGCCTTAAGCTAAGTGGCTAACTTATGTATAACTTATGTCTGCTATCGCCCACGCTATTGTCTACAAAGGTGTTGATTAATATAGATTATACCACGGGTCGGTTGAATGTTGTATTCTGATTGGTTGAGAAATGTTCCACGGGTATGCATTATTTTTTGATAATCGCACAACTAACTTGTCAAATATCTTAAAAATAGGCACCAGAGGAATGTTTGTGGTAACCGTGGTATAAGAGAAATAACCGACTCGGGTCCATGTAACGTGCTTACCACCTTGGGTGTGCAATATTCTCTTATAATTCAATGGCCCGTCGTCAATTATTCCTTACATATAACATGGACCTGTTATGTTCCATGGTTGTTGATTATTTTTCTGTAAACCGCACACCTAACCTATCAAATGTCTTAAAATAACCACCAGAGCAATGTCTGTGGTAACCGTGGTATAACTGTGGGTTCACACCAAATGCGAGTTCAACAATTTGCACGAGTAGATTACATACAAACCCACGTAGAAGGTGACGTTCTCACGACCTTTCGCAACGTTCCCTTAAAGTTCTCTAAAGAGGATGAAAAGACCTGAACCTTTAGAGAACATTAGGTACCTTCCTAAAACGTCCTTTGTTGGTAATAAAAGTCTTGCAGTTCAAGGTTCCTTATGTGACTTTAGGGGGACGCCTGAGACATTAACAGAACATTCCCATATGGTACTATTTTGGTCAGATAAAAACGTTCCCGATATGACTGTAGGAAGACGTTCCATATTGGTTATCCTGTGGTCACATAAGAACGTTACAGAGAGGACATTTGGAACCTCAACAGAACATTCCCACATGATACTATTTTGGTCATATCATAACGTTCCTGATATGACTGTAGGAAGACGTTCCATATTGGTTATCCTGTGGTCACATAAGAACGTTACAGAGAGGACACCTGAAACATTTACAGAACATTCCCACATGGTACTATGTTGGTCAGATAAAAACATTCCCGATATGACTGTAGGAAGACGTTCCATATTGGTTATCCTGTGGTCACATAAGAACGTTACAGAGAGGACACCTGAGACATTAACAGAACATTCCCACATGGTACTATTTTAATCAGATAAAAACGTTCCTCATATGACTGTAGGAAGACGTTCCATATTGGTTATCCTGTGGTCACATAAGAACGTTACAGAGAGGACATTTGGAACATTAACAGAACATTCCCACATGGTACTATTTTGGTCATATCATAACGTTCCCAATATGACTGTAGCGGGACGTTCCATGTTGGTTATCCTGTGGTCACATAAGAACGTTACAGAGAGGACACCTGAGACATTAACAGAACATTCCCACATGATACTATTTTGGTTATATCATAACGTTCCCAATATGACTGTAGCGGGACGTTCCATGTTGGTTATCCTGTGGTCACATAAGAACGTTACAGAGAGGACACCTGAGACATTAACAGAACATTCCCACATGATACTATTTTGGTTATATCATAACGTTCCTGATATGACTGTAGGAAGACATTCCATATTGGTTATCCTGTGGTCACATAAGAACGTTACAGAGAGGACATTTGGAACATTAACAGAACATTCCCACATGGTACTATTTTGGTCATATCATAACGTTCCCAATATGACTGTAGCGAGACGTTCCATATTGGTTATCCTGTGGTCACATAAGAACGTTACAGAGAGGACATTTGGAACATTTACAGAACCATCCTACATGGTCCTCTGTTGGTCATATAATAATGTTCCTGATATGACTTTAGGGGGACGTCCCATATTGGTTATTCTGTGGTCACATGGCAAAGTTACAAAGAGGACATTTGGAACATTAATAGAATGTTCTCACATGGTCCTCTGTTGGTCATTTAATAATGTTCCTGATATCACTAGGAGGACAAAATATGAAATTACAGTTAGAGCATTTTATTTTTATAGGCAGTTAATACAAAGGATGTGTCAATGTGCAGTGGACCATACAAACAAAGTAATAAATAAATGATTTCAGAATGAAGAAAAATAAACGAGTGATTCAGTCTGCGCTATCCTACATCAGACAAAGACAAATAGCAATTAAATAAGACTTTACATTAAATTGTGTTAACAAGCACAAAAATACTAGTAAGTAATACTATACTAATATGTATTATGTTGTACTCTCTGAATATGATGATGTAGAATGCAATGCATCTTGGAAACAGTAGTCAGTTACCAGCAACAGCGTTCAATCCGCTTTATGAAAAGGACTACCTTACCCATAATGCTACAGCTTACAAGAGGACCCGGAAGTCGCATGAAATTCAAACTGCCACACTTGACGACGCGTGATCTTTGTTTTGTCTTTATATAATACTGTAAGGTAAGTTAAGATACTTTTCTTTTTAAACCTACATAGATTTCACTAGTTGTTCTACAGCGAGTTACATGAATGTTTTTTCTGTTTATTTGCTATTCTTTTCTGTGATGTTTTTTATTTCTATGTTAGGCTATATATTCTTATTTGCCATTTAAAGTATAACGATAAACATGCAGGCTTACAGTGAGCTAAACAATTTTAATAAAGAGGATGTTAAAAAAATCTTTAAGATGTTCGATCTTTACAAAATTAATTAATGCTCAGCCCACAAAGAAGCCAACCGAAGATCAAATGTTTTGTGTACAAAACACAAAAATCGACACTTTTTGGAAATACTTTTGTAAAGGAATTTAATACCTAAGAATCATAAATTAGTGTTTGTCTTACCCATTTATTTTACTTTTTTTTTACAAAAAAAAATGTAATGATTATTGTGCTTTGTTTGCAGAAGTCATGTACCACATATTGTCAAACCTGAAGAAGTGTATCTTCCTGCAATCTGGGTAAAGAAGGTGTAACTTTAATACACTATTTAAAAACATAACAGTCATGTTCATTATTTATCTTTGTGTAATTTGATTTAAATTACTATATTGAATGTATTGAATTTGTTAAATTTTGTATGAGGTAATTTCTTGTATGGGTTAATTTGCCTAATATTAGTATTAGATACAAAAGCACAAGTGTTTTGGTTTAAAAGTGACAGCATGTTTTAAAAATGTTTCAGGTACTGGGGCTTGGATTGTTTAAAGTAGTAAAGAATAATGGCAAATAATGAAGCAGGCAATAAAAAATACTTGACCAACAAGTTTTGGAGCTTAACATTTTTGTAGTTTGTAATTGCTTTTTTCTTTAAGTTGGTAATTTGAAAATCTTTTTGGAAGTCTGACATCTTCCAACATATTTTTTCACATCTCGATTTGAACGTTAAAAAAAAGTTATTGGATTTGTGATGTTTTGTAATATGTGTTTTTGCCCTTACTTATGCATTTTATGTAAATGTATTTTTAACTGGATTTGTATTTGTATGCTCTTATTCTGCAGGCTCCAGACCTGGAGATTGAAGTTCCTAAAGGTTGATGTTTATCAAGCTTGTGACCTTATTGCATGGTGTTATTTTTTTACATTTATATATCTAATACACATTTGCACATCTGTAAACATAAATTTAATATTTTGTGGGTTATTTTAAAATTTTATTTAACCAGTTGTTGTATATTGAAATCTGTTATTACATGTTATGCACTCCAACTGTAAATGTTTTGTTTTAATTGCATCTTTATTGTTTTAAACAATTTAATTAATGTGGGTTTTTGTTAGCTTTTATGTTATTCTTGTATTTTTTGGCTATTTATTTGTTTTTATTATCCTTCTGTTAATTTGCCAGATTTTGACCTTCTATTTGTTTTTCCTGTAATCTCACTTCAATTATTTTCTGTGTTTTTCAATGATACATTTTTGTCACAGTCCCAGTTTGTTCCTGCTTGTTTCTCCATGTTTCCCCGTTCATCATCCATTTGGACTTCATTTCCCATAATCCTTTTCACTCTCTCACCTGAACTGTGTTTGTTATTATCCTCACCTGACAGTCATCCCCCTCATCACTCCATTGTCTAAATACCCCACTTTTCCGTTTGTCTAGGTCAGTTCTTGTTTATAGTGATGTGTTGTGTGTTTTGCTGTACCAGTTTCCATGTTCCTTGTTTTATATTAATTAAAGATTATCATTTTGGATTCATCATGATCTCCATCTCCTCCTTTATCTTCCACCACACCAACCGTATCAATTTCACAGTATAATTATATATTGTTTGAGTTATGGCTATTTTCTGTCTTAAATGTTCTGGGAACTTTACTAGGCAATGTCCTTAACACCAGTGGGGTCGTTCCGGGAACATAAAATTTCTACATAAAATATGGTTCCCTTAACATTTTCTGAACGTCCTAAATGTTCCGTGAAGCAGAGGCGATTCTAGGGTTAGAGCTTTAGGGGTGCTGAGCACCCAATGAGCTCCGCTGCCACCACCCGCTCTTTTTTCCTACAGAAACCAATAATATGTCTATTGTAAAAAAATCATTTTAACATTGGTTCAACTAACTCCAAAATAAAGATTTTTTTGGAGACCTTTCAGGCATGAAAATGGGTCAGGGGTGAAAAAGATGAGAAGAGAGCATGCTCCCCCTTAGAATTTTTTGTAAATAACATATTTTAAAGCATCAATCTGATGAGTTTTCAGATGCATTTTTTTTGCCAACCTTTTTATTTCTAATTAATGGTGAGCTAGCACATTTTTGCCATTAATGCCATATTAAAGTCTCAGGACAAAAGGTGGGCTACAGCAGCAGTGTGGGTATGGTTTTATGTGAATATACAGTGTATCGTTTTAAGCCTTTGTCAAAATGACAAATCTCCTAATTTATAACTTTTATGCCTACAACATATGGTAGGTTTATTAATAGTTTGTTAATTTGCAGCTTTTCTTTTAACAGTCCTTTAATTGAACCATTACCTTTACTATATGTCTAAAACAAAACACTTGTGACTCCTGCACTAAGGGTTAAAAACGTTATCCCCTTCATATTAGTCTATATGTGACAAACTAAAAAAATATTTATTGTCTAGTTTGATAGTCAGACAGTTAGTGATTTCACACATAACTTACCGGTAGCCTACTGGTGGTATACAGTGATATGTAGTTTGTTTTCACTCTGTTCCAAACGCCATGTTTTCATGAAGACTGACCAGAAAAGACGCACGTGATGTCATGTTTACATGACTCCCGATTGTTAAAATAAGTCTCAAATTAACGATAAATCATACAATAAACTTTAACAATGGAGACACACGCATGCAACTACCCACTGAGACGCACTGCATGCGTCTTGCGGAAGAACATTGTAACCGGCGCTACTTCTCTCCGTTTAAGTCTATGGACGAGTCACCCAGGTACTTTGCTACTCCGCAGTGCGCGGGTACCCGCCGGACTAAAATAATCCGAAAATAAACAGTTATTATACGTGTACCATGGTGATTCATTATAAGACAAAAACACGGCTTGAAAGATTGATTCGTGATGTACTCGCTCATTATAAACATAACGTAAACATTTTGTAAGATTTGAACAAAAAAGTTGCATCACAACACTTTTAACTGATTCTCACTCTGCGTGTGTTTCGCACTGAATGGTCGGGCTAAGCGATGCAGGTACAGAGAAGTAGAAGAAGAGGATGACACCATTTGCTAAGCGGGGAGGTTTTCATTTTCTACCTTATTATTCATTTTAAACCACAAACTACGGAGTATGTTTTGGACATTATTTAACCTGGTCAAAGACGAACGAACATTTTAGAATAATTAAATTTCTTGCCCCAAGTTTTAAGGGTGCTGAGCTCCTTTTTAGGGGTGCTGAAGCACCCCTAAAAAGGGGCTAGCCTCGCCCATGCCGTGAAGGTCTGCCAAATAACGTCCTTCACCCTTTTAAAGGACTCCACAACACGTTTGTCTCATAACGTTCTGGGAACTTTACTGGGCAACGTCCTTAACACCAGTGGGGTCGTTCTAAGAACATTATGGGAACGTAAAGTGTACATAAAATATGGTCCCCTTAACATTTCCAGAACGTCCTGAATGTTCCGTGAAGGTCTGCCAAATAACGTCCTTCAACCTTTTAAAGAACTCCACATCACGTCCATCTCGGAATGTTCTGGGAACTTTACTGGGCAACGTCCTTAACACCAGTGGGGTCGTTCTAAGAACATTATGGGAACGTAAAGTGTACATAAAATATGGTCCCCTTAACATTTCCAGAACGTCCTGAATGTTCCGTGAAGGTCTGCCAAATAACGTCCTTCAACCTTTTAAAGAACTCCACATCACGTCCATCTCGGAATGTTCTGGGAACTTTACTGGGCAACGTCCTTAACACCAGTGGGGTCGTTCTAAGAACATTATGGGAACGTAAAGTGTACATAAAATATGGTCCCCTTAACATTTCCAGAACGTCCTGAATGTTCCGTGGAGGTCTGCCAAATAACGTCCTCCAGCCCTTTAGGGAACTCCACAACACGTCCGTCTCATAACGTTCTGGGAACTTTACTGGGCAACGTCCTTAACACCAGCAGGGTCGTTCTAAGAACATTATGGGAACGTAAAGTGTACATAAAATTTGGTCCCCTTAACATTTCCAGAACGTCCTGAATGTTCCGTGGAGGTCTGCCAAATAACGTCCTCCAGCCCTTTAGGGAACTCCACAACACGTCCGCCTCATAACATTCTGGGAACTTTACTGGGCAACGTCCTTAACACCAGTGGGGTCGTTCTAAGAACATTATGGGAATGTAAAGTGTACATAAAATATGGTCCCCTTAACATTTCCAGAACGTCCTGAATGTTCCGTGGAGGTCTGCCAAATAACGTCCTCCAACCCTTTAGGGAACTCCACAACACGTCTGTCTCATAACGTTCTGGGAACTTTACTGGGCAACGTCCTTAACACCAGCGGGGTCGTTCTGAGAACGTTATGGGAACGTAAAATTTCTAGGGGGGAAGTCACTGCAAGACGTAATCAGACGCGTCATTGCATGGGGTGATGCGAATTACGTGATATGTGTGGTGCGTTTGCCACGAAAACACGCGCTATTCGCCCCAAACGCGTCTTCGCCAAAGTTGAAAATATTCAACTCGAGCGAGAAATTCACATAACACAAAGTTAAATCCCACAAGTAATCTAGAGCGAGTAACGCGATGCCCCACGTTTGGTGTGTACGTAGCATAAGAGGAATCATTGACTCCGGGCTACTTCGCATCGTGCCACATTATCACTGGGTGTGCATTATTTTTGAATAATTAAAAGCCTGTTGTCAATTATTTCTTACATGTCTGGCATTTTTATTACTTGGAGTCACGATTAAAGGTAAAGCAATATATTCGTTCAGAAACTGCAGGGCTTTAGCATTACTCTGTGTCCGTTAATCTAACGCATATAACGTTTTATAGGCCTGTTTGCTAACGTAAGTTAGCTTTTTCCTTTTGATGCTTTATTTATAAAACAGTGTGGAACAGTATCATTATTATAAAGAATAGGAAAGATGCGAGCACCGTACAGTACGGCGTACACTGTAGTCTCTTGCCACTGTAAACACAAAGTAATGTGCAACTGCGACCAATCAGAGCAGAGTAGCATGATGAAAGATGAATCTTCAAAAGATATATTTGAGAGTCGTTGGGAAATAAAGAAAAATTAAATGCAATGGATGCATATTGCATGCATGTAAACCTGTTGTTGGGGACTCAGAAGCAAATATAAACCTTTCAAATAGCAAAATATATGCTCTTTAAAACTGGAAGTTAGAGTTAGGGCTGGGCAAAAAAATAGATTTTTCGATTAATCGTTTTTTTTCTCAAAGAGCAGAATCGATTTTTTTTCCCCATGTTTTTTTCTGCAAACATTGAACGGATTTAGCAAGGAGCCTGTCATTCTTTCATTCAGTGCTTAAAATGGCGGTTTTAGGGGGTTCATCGACGTTGATGCTACCTTCACATAAAAAGTAAGAGGTATGAAAGCATTTTAGATTTTGCAAGCAAGACGACAAAGTTAGTGTTGTGGCTTTTAATTTCTTTTTATTAATTACCCACTTGTAAATTTATGTTCACTGTTATTTTTTATTAATATAGTATTTGTATTAAATCTATATTCATTGAGTTGAATCAAGAATGGAGTATAAAAACAACCCGAGAATCGGAATCGAAAATTAAATCGAGAATCGAAATCGAATCGATTTGATAGCTTGTGAATCGAAATTGAATCGATCTGGAACATCTGAATTGATACCCAGCCCTAGTTGGAGTGGGAGATTTTTTAAAATGGCCAATATTTTGTGGTAATATACTTTCTTCTGTCTCAACATATTGTGTAGAGAATTCACAACCTCTTTTGGGTTTGTTTATTTAATTTTATGGTGTATATAAATATATTTTACATAAAGTTAAGACCACATTACTGTTTCAATAAGGTCCACATATATTTTTCCAAAATCAGCACAGAAAAGGCAAAAGTCTCCAGATTTTTTGCTAACAACAGCTAATGCTAAGACCAGCTCAAGATTAAGTTTTTTTAAGGTTAAGTACTGTACACTCTGAAAATGCTAGGTTATTTTAAATGCCGAGGTCACATTTCGAGTATGGGTTATCATACTTGACAAAACAGGTCACACTATATATAAGTATATATGTCTGAATGTAAACTACCAGTCAAAGGTTGTGAAACACTCTTCATTCTTTATTTATATATTTTTCCACATTATGGAATAATAATAAACTCATACAAAATATTGCATAACACAAATGTAACTGTGGGAATTATGTTGTGACTAAAAGAATACAAAATAAATCAAAACTCTTGTTATATTTTATCATCTGAAGTGCAGTCACCATTTGTCTAGAAATTGCAAAACTGTACTCGTGTAATTTTATCAAGAAGCCTCTTGAGGTTTTACTTTTAAGATGAATTTTAAAGAATATTAAAGGAGTTCACATTTAATCTGGGCTCCCATTGGCTGCTTTTTCTTTAATATTCATAGTCATCTATTTCAAAAATATTTTAAAATAAAACTTTAGTTTTTAAATAATAGAAATTAATCTGTTTGGCATTATTTGGTGTGCATTATTTTCGAATAATTGACAGGACCGGAATCAATTATTCCCCTTATACCCCGGTTTCACCAGACATTGCTCTGGTGGTTATTTTAAGACATTTGACAGGTCAGGTGTGCGTTTATCGAAAAATAATGCATACCTGTGCACCACTTCTCAACCAATCAGAATATCAGCATTCAACAGACTTGTGGTATAAATCCATATGTAGTCAACATTTAAAGTGTATCAAAACCTTTCATAAAACCTAAATGTGTGCTCATTTCATAGGACAACTTTAATTAACTTTTTGATCCACTTTAAATGTTGACTAGTATATATACATCTATATAAAAACATCTTTTAATTTACTAGTATAAACATTGGCACCAATGTTTTGGTCTGCCACGCTGCCACATCTCAGATGTGGAGACGGTCTGTTCCACCTTAAATGAGAGCATGAGCACAAGCCTGGCCGCCCCTGGCTAATGTTTGCATCCAATAAAGAACAAATCAGCGCCCAACTTGGCTCATCTTATCATGCAGTCATAACCGATGATCAAAGAAGTCATAAAGATCCCATTTAATCTCTCACCCATCTATCACGCTGATGTCTTCATCGTCTTTGTGCAGCGGTAATATCAGCCCATTATGAAAGCAAAATAGATCTGGCGTGCATACAAGGCGAATGAAGTGCTCACTTTGACGTGACAGCATGATCAGTGAGAACGGTAATCTGGCCGAATAAAAAAGATCTCAATTATTCCACGGGCATAATGTGGGAGAGCAGCTTCGCACGCATGCACATCTGCTTTCATATATTGTGACACGCGCTGATAAAACATCCTTGCCAATTTACACTCTCTCTGCTTGACTAATCCTCAACAGCTCTGAGCTCCTCTAATCACTCCATCAGATGTGAGGGAGACGGCCAAAGAGAAAGAGCGGAGCTGTTCCACTGCCGCCAAAATGAGAGGGATATTGGAAGACTATCCTAAATTCAAATTACATTTGTAAATGAGCCAAGGTCTTTTAATATGGAGGCATTAGGGATTTTTATGTCGTGGGCCGCAAATATAAAGGAACATTACGGAGCCCGCACTCCACGGATCAGGTAAATTGCAATGGATCCGGCCGAGAGGAGGCGTTTGCCGTAGACCAATGAAGTATGCACGGAGACCATTACTGTAAAAACTTATCAGCGCTGCTGCGTAACAGTGAAACCACTGAGATGCATAAAAATAATGTGACAGACAACAAAAACACAGCCGTTTAGTGGAAATCTCACATACTTTGAAGTACTTCTATTATTCTAGTTTAATGTCAACATTATCAGCGCTGTAGTAACAGTTAGTACAAAATCTCATAATGAAGGTCCATGTCACAAATTTGCTCAAAGAGATAGTCTTGAATGTCTAATCATAAATCATTATTTTTGCTGTGCTTTAAAGACTTATTTTTACACAAAGAAAAAATTGCAGATTTTCAATGTGGTCTCACATTTTTTAAGGCAAAATCAAATATCACCAAACGAGCCAACAAAATTCAATAAACCCGGCGATAAGCGCTACAACACCCTGAGTATTAATTAACATTAGCACAAGCGAGCTGGTGGTATTTTATAATGACTCCCGTCCGCTTGGGAACGTCCCTTCACTATCATTACCCCAATTATCATAAATTTCCCTGTGCACCAATTAACAATATGGGAGGGCAGTGCTGCATGTATTTCAAGTGTTATAATTAAGCCAGGCTCTTTTGTTAATTAGCCTGTTCTGACTCTTTGCTTTTTATGCTGCCCGTCTGCTCATTACCACAGTCATTTAATTCAATTAGCACCTTAATTAGATGAACAGCCATGTTCTGATGTTGCAAGTCTTGTTGGAAGAGCACAGCGTGATTAGCAAAGACAAACACGGCATGCAAATTGTGGATGCCACTGCTGGAGATGTGCAGATGAGACAGATCAGCCATGCACAATAACACACACACTGACACGCGAGTAGGTTAGGAAAACAACCAGAAGAAGGGAAAGGGTTTATTCTAGGTCGTATTTTCTCTTAAATTTAATTACTACATTTAATATGATCATAGATCCTAAGAAAAATGTATAGCTGAGAGTTTGCTTTTTATAGACACGAATGAGACGATTGTTTACATACAGTAAGCGAAAATGAATGAATGTAGGATTTCTCATAATGACAAATGTTTTCTTGTTGTGACAAACAATCTTTATTTCTTTACAGATTTGGTATCTTGGACAATCTGAACGCAGATTCAGACTTCTTAAACTATAGAGATGTATGGGAGGTTGAATTTTTTGTTCATCCAAAATGTAAAAATTGTATATCATTTAGTTATCCCCTAATTTACTTATTTACTAATCTGTACGGTTTTCTTTTGCAAAACACAATTAAAGAAAGTATTTTTTCAAAAATAAATCAATATTTAATCCTAGATAAAAACATATACAAAATATCTTGCTAAAAGAAGTCAGATTTAGAATCGTCATTTTTGGATGAATCAACCCTTTAAAGGAATATTCCATTTTCTTAAAAGAAAAATCCAGATAATTTACTCACCACCATGTCATCCAAAATGTTGATGTCTTTCTTTGTTCAGACGAGAAGAAATTATGTTTATTGAGGAAAACATTGCAGGATTTTATCTCATTTTAATGGACTTTAATAGACACCAACAATTAACACTTAACTCAACACTTAACAGTTTTTTTCAATGGAGTTTCAAAGGTCTATAAACGATCCCAAACGAGGCATATGGGTCTTATCTAGCAAAACGATTGTCATTTTTGACAAGAAAAATAAAAAATATGCTCTTTTAGACACAACTTTTCGTCTAGGTCCGGTCCAGCGCGACCTAACGTAAATGCATAGTGACGTAGGGAGGTCCCGTGTTACATATATAAAACGCACATTTGCGGACCATTGTAAACAATAAACTGACACAAAGACATTCATTAGTATCATTCAACATACAACAAAATGGGAACGGTCCTCTTTCAACACACTTGTAAACACTGGGGCGGAGTTTCGCGTTCGTCCTCTGTGACCTCTTGACGTCATGACATATTGCGTGGGGTCACGAGAAGTTGTGCTTTAAAAGTGCATATTTTTTATTTTTCTTGTCAAAAATGACAATCGTTTCGCTAGATAAGACCCTTATGCCTCGTTTGGGATCATCTAGAGTCCTTTGAAACTCTGTTGAAAAAAACTGTTAAGTGTTGAGTTAAGTATTAATTGTTGGTGTCTATTAAAGTCCATTAAAATGAGAAAAATCCTGCAATGTTTTCCTCAAAAAACATAATTTCTTCTCGACTGAACAAAGAAAGACATCAACATTTTGGATGACATGGTGGTGAGTAAATTATCTGGATTTTTCTTTTAAGAAAATGGAATATTCCTTTAAGTAGCCTAAGGTGACGCAGCTCCCGCTAGCTTAGTTTAGCACAAAGACTGGAAGTGAATGGCTCCACCTAGCAAACTAATTCCAATAAGTGACAAAATAACGCAAACATTTTCCTATTTATGTGTTGTGGTTTGTATAGTCACACTGTGTAAAAATAACAAGGTGATATGAGACACAGCCATCTTTTAACCGTATACATACTGGGAACTATATTCTCAGAAGGTAAAGCACTGCTACTGGGTGGAGTGATTTGTTTGCAGCACCCGAGAAGCCCCTGGTGAGGAGCAGAGAGTTCGTTCATCAAAAAGATGGCTGTGTCTCATATGACCTTGTTATTTGTACACGGTGTGACTATACAAATCACAACACATAAATAGGAAAATGTTTGCCTTATTTTGTCACTTATTGGAATTAGTTTGCTAGGTGGAGCCATTCACTTCCAGTCTTTGTGCTAAACTAAGCTAGCGGGAGCTGCGTCAGACAGAGTTAAAGCACGCACGGAGATGAGAAAGGTATGTATGGAGTTATCTAACTCTGGGGGATACGGTGAATAAGCTAAATTCCCAAAATGTGGGCATGCTTAAACGCTTCTGAAAACGCCAGGCGGGCGCCGACTGCCAGCTTTCTTCAGCTGAGCGCTTTGGTTGCTGTGATTCTTCTGCTTTGTTTGTCAGTCCCTGTACGATGCGCCGGTTGGTTGTTGTGATATTTGTCCCTGCCCTTACCCACTGTGATTGGACGACATTGACGAGCTGAGCAAAGGTAGCTGACGAGCATTGACGAGCTCTGAGCGCAGAGAGTTGAAAGAGATTCAACTTTGGGTGAAAAGCTCAGCTCGTCAATGTCAGTTTTTACACACCCGTCCAATCACAGTGCATTCGGCATCCTCCTTTTTTTAGCTGCTTAAAAAGCTTTGGTTTGTCCCGCCCCTAAGGGTGCTCTGATTGATCGGGGCGCCAATCATTATCTGCCGATAATGTCTCTATAAAGGTTAGTCATGTAAAGAAATATGAGCAGTAAGTGGCAAGCAGGGTCAAAAAGATCAACAAAATTGCCAGCCAAGTTCCAAATTAGACCTTTCACGATAGGACAAACAGCTGAGATCGCATTTGTGATTTTTCTTTCCAGTGCATAGTCCTGGATGTGGACTTCTAAAAGTATGTAAAAAAATGTTATCATAAAACTCCACATAATCATGTTCAAATAAAAAGTGTAGCTCATGACACTGCATGACATCGCTGCAGGTGAAAAGTCTCAATGCTCCAGGCAATGCTCATGTAAATCTGCACTCAATCACGAGCCAACAAAAACAAATCTATTGTGATTCACCAGAAAAACTATAATGACCTTCCCCCAATATTAATTGAAAAGATGGACGTTTACCGCAAAGTGGTGCCGCTTGCCGTATAGCCCCGCGGCGGGAGTGACATGTGAGATTAAGAGTGTGGGATTGGAGCAGAGGAAGCCCTGCTCACACATCCCTGTTGACTTCGATAAGAAAGACCATTCGATGACATGGAGGGACAAACTCAATTAACTATAATGGAGAGAGGCCATTCCAGCCCTCTGCTGACGGATGGCTACAGAATTCAGTTTTCTTGCTCGGAGAGATCTTAAAACCTGCTGAAAAGACACGACACAACAGAGACAAGCTGAATCAAAGGCTATCAATGAGAAATATCCTAATCTGTGGATTAAATGCCTCTCGGCCACAGTTTAATTTGAAGTGGAATACAAACCATCTCAGCGGAGTAACTCCAGCCATATCGTTGAGCGAGGGGATAAAGGGAGCAGGCTGGATAAAGAAGAAAGGTCGAGCCGGCAGAAGACTGGGAAAATACTCAACCGCTTTAGAGACATTTATTCTGTAAAGTGCAGTCCATCAAAAAAGCTTGAGAAGGATCGAAATGCAGATAACTTAGAAACTTAAATCCAAAAATGGAAACATGCCTTGCCATTGATTCATGTTTCCAGTTTTGGATTTATTTAAAGGAATAGTCTACTCATTTTCAATATTAAACTATGTTATTACCTTAATTAAGAAGAGTTGATACATCCCTCTATCATCTTAGTGCGTGCACGTAAGCGCTGGGGCGCGCTGCGACACTTCGATAGCATTTAGCTTAGCCCCATTCATTCAATGGTACCACTCAGAGATAAAGTTAGAAGTGACCAAACACATCAACGTTTTTCCTATTTAAGACGAGTAGTTACACGAGCCAGTTTTGTGGTACAAAATAAAACACAGCGCTTTTCCAAGCGGATTTAAAAGAGGAACTATATTGTATGTCGGAATAGCACTTTTGGGAGTACTTCAACTCGCCTGAAAAATCCGCTCCCCTTCTCCCTCTCATAATGGGAGAGGGAGAGTGTTACTGCGCCGAGTCGAAGTACTCCCAAAAGTGCTGTTCCGCCATACAATATAGTTCCGCTTTTAAATCCGCATTCAGTGTGTTTACAGTCAAGTTTTGTGGGTTGCCAGTCCAATGCCTTAGGGCACTCAATTTGCATAAGTTGGTCCAGTTGGACTGTGATGCTCCGCTGATGGACTTTGTGGGGACAATATTGCAGGCCACCAGGCCAGAGCTTCTCAGGTCATGGCCACCATGCGAGAACCCTTCCTGTTGTGGTTACGGCCTTGTGGTGTGTTTGGGACACACGCGGTTCTACGGTTTTCCTAGAGGTCACTGCAGCCCATGGGTCCACTTATGAGCTTCCTGTCACAACCAAGATGACTGAACCTGATTGTTAAAGGCAAGATCGTTTCTCCAAAGCTCCCAATGCTTTCTTCTCCAACTATGATGGCCAGCTCCTTAAATATATATTTATATATATATATTTTTTGGGAGGGGGTAGCACGTGAGGCAAAGGCTGAGAGAGGCGAGAATCCCCTGAGTTTGTCTTTTGTCGGTTATTGTTCCTTGTAATGTGTAGTTTTCTTGATTTGTTCATTGTAATGTCTTGCCATTAATTCATGCTTTCATTTTTGGATTTATTAAAGTTATATGCATTTAGATCATTCTCAAGCTTTATTCATAGATTGGACGTTACAGTAGGTAACTCATTCAGACAATGACAGGAGTCTACAGGAAGTAATGAGTCAAAATGTGTGTTTATTTATTATTGTTCAAAAGTGAGAAATTGCAGATGATTTCATGGACATCAAAATTACATGACAACAGCTACTTACAATAGAGGAGAACCGGGGTGAAAATAACGCAGCGATTTTCTCAGAGTTCTGAATACATCTGCATTCTAAGCAATGACAGCATGTTCAGCATGCAACCCTTGACGGAGCTATTTTATGATCGTTTCCCACGGGTAGGTCCAGTAAGCTTTTTTCGAGCATGAAAAGTGAATTACTGAAGAGGGAACAGTGGCGTGTTTACCATTTTGGGGGCCCTATGCAGAGTCCAAGAACCAAGGCCCCCCATGCTCCAGCATTGCCCAAGGTTTTTCAATTGAATTGCACAACAATAATATTCAGTATAGAATTAAGTGAGATATATATAAACCGGGTTTATTTTGTTTTACACTGCTTAAAATAACACTAAATTGTTACAGTTTGGCATGACAAAAATTCTTGGTTTAAAAAAAATGTTTTGTGCCCCTCTCAGATATTTCTTTTGCTTGCAAATGTATTATAGGATGTATTTAAAACAATGTAATTAATACTGCAACTTCAGTGTCTGACATCTTACTAAAAAAACTAAATGAGGAAAAGGAGGAAGCATTAGATTATGATTCAGACTGATCTAACAAACTGAACTAACAAACACCAGCAAAGAACATTGTTAGTTGTTTATTGCTTGAATTTATGGATGGGAATCACAAAACTCTCATGTTCATATTGTAAAAACAAACTTACTGTGAGATACAACAAGCATATAGACTAGACATACACTAAAGATGATTTTGAATGACAATAATGAGATACAGAATATGATTTATGTATTTTAGACATTATTTAAACCCCTGCGTGGTGTCTTTATCATGTTTATACCTGTATGAGTGTGGAACAAAAGATGCGTGTCACCGATCAAACCAAACCACCAATCACAAGTGTGAAGCCCAAAGTCTTTAAAGTAAACTTGATCATCGAGTGAATGTTGTGCAGTTACGAGAGCATAGAGAGAGTCGAGCGAGCGCTCATTCCAGCACTTGTGTGGCTGGTTTTTTGCGCGCAGTGCAGAGGTGCGCTGTCCCGTAGAGTTCGCTCATCTGCGCGCTCGCGAGGACGCTTGTCGACACGCGAATAGTGTTCTGCGCGCTCGTATCTCTCGCTCGGTTTTTGTGCGCGCGACTTTTGGGTCTGATTAAACGCCATAGCCGCGCATATTATTGGTTTCGCGCAGCGCAGATCACTCGAGTGGCGCAGTTTCGTCCTTCTTTTGATGAGTTCTGCTTCCCATATTATATGTGCCCTCGCGAGGATGCCCGCATATATTATTCTGCGTGCATACTTGCACATCTCTCGCTCGCGCGTGCTTTATCCGTGCCTTAGATTTGGGTCCGAATAAACGTAACATACTTTCGCACACCTTGTGGCCAGTAGGGGGCCCCCCAAGCCCGCGAGGCCCTACGCAATTGCGTGGTTTGCGTGGTGGGTAAACACGCCACTGAGGGAATACAAGTTGTGTTTCTCGTTTAATATGTTACAGTAGGCCTACTGATCAATCTACAGGTTAAGTGCTTTAGTGAACACATCCTGAAGTTTGCCTTCTTAGAGTTTTTCAGAATAAAAGTAAACTGGGTTTAAATGTCAGGGATGAAAGTAACATTTGCTTTTACATGTGCATATACTGTTCCATTATTTTGAGAATTTATATTATGCTCATTTTATTTCATTTAATTTACATATTGATCATACATTATTTTTATTAACAACAATTCAAGTTTGTACTGCTGGGTAGCTTTTGAAACAGATAAAACATCTCAAATGTAACTGTAATAAAAAATTTTTTTTGCAAAGATAAAGAACAAAATATGTTTCCAGTCACATAACAAGGTCATAGTCATGTACATTTACACTGTAAAAAATACTTTGCTGCCTTAAATTTTTTTGTTGAATCAACTCGGATTTACAAGTCATTTCAACTTACTATTATTTATCTGAGTTGTTATAACTACAGGTGAGTTGTTATAACTCATAAAATTAAGTTGACTTTTCTCAACTATATTTTATAAGTTGTGACAACTCATCTCTGTTGACATGACTTGACTTGAATTGATTTAACAAAAATTTTTAAGGCAGCAAAGTTTTTTTTTACAGTGTACTAAATCTTTTACTGTTGTGTTACTTTCATTCCATGCAGCAGACAGGGTTAAGAGTAATAAAGAGCAACTTATGTTCAAAGTGAAATTATACCTTATAGTCGTTTTACATCTGTACAAAAATCCACCTGGTATTGTTAGACCACACTTGAGAGTTACTGACCACAGCAAAAATATATATTTCTGTCTAAAACATTATCTGTTTAAAAATAATATTCATAACATTAAGATAATTCTCTAAACTTTTTCTGCATGTCATGACTCAACTATACGAAGAAATAATCATAACATTTAAATAAATCTTGCTAATCTTATTGGCTTCTAAAATGTTTAAATGCCACAAATGGTATCTAAAGTAAAAAGCGATTTACTGTGATTTGTGTGAGAACATGACAGAAGAGAGTGTCAGTTTAGAGCATGTAACTGATTTATTACCCATAATCCCATTCACAAAGCAGGTCAGATGGATGGAGGAAAGCAGATTTATGTTCCAGTTTGTGTCAAAGCCACTGACACACAAGCATGATTATTTTAAATCAAGAAAGTGTCTTTGACTAGCAGTTGAAACCATTTTTTACATTGGGCAGCCATCTCTTTCCCAAATAATCAGGTATATATCTGTATGAGCCAATGACATGACATGCATATTTTTGTGTCCAGGGGCATCATGCATTACAAAAATAATTCAATACATTTATGACATGTGTCACTTTATTCTACCCATTTGGTTTAAATACATTTTCAGTATTTTTTTAAATAAATATTTTTTTATTTGGTATCTCAAACTTGTAAAATAGCAGGGGAGGCAAACTGTCCACATAAACTAGCAGTTTCAAGTTAAAAGTGGTGTTTAAATTATTAAATACTCAAAATTAAATACTTTGGCATTATTTTATGTCCAATACCTTGCCTAAAACCAAAATTGAAATTTCAGCAGTTGTTGGAGTGTTAGGATAATTGATCAACTTTTTTCCAACGCTTGTCTGGTTCAAAACAATATGTTTAAAATGCACGCTTTGGACGTCCATCCCTCACATCAAATGTCAAATGGCAAAGTTCACAAAGTTTGCAACACGAGTTGTTTTTAATGCTTTTATACTGTTGTTTATTGGTCAGTTTATGCAGTAAATAACCGTGACTGCCATTTGCTTTATATGGTTGAGAAGTGGTTGGGATTAGGGTAGGGGTGGGCTTAGTTACTCCAAAATATCTTTAAAACCATGAATGTTTGTGAAACCATTTAAGTTAAATGCGCTTAATTTGACACATAAGGCAAACAATAACGTAGTCCACCTAACCACAGGTTGTAATATGCTGGTGGCCGCTATGGTTTTCAAACGTCACTGTATGTCGTAATAACCTAACTATAAGGTTGTTAGTATTTATGGACAGTCTCCCCTGAAGCCGTGTGGATTACTTCTGTAAAGGATGGGTGGACTTTTAGGGCTTCAAATCCGAAGCACCATTCACTGCCATTATACAGCTTGGAACATCCGGGAACTTTTCTTATATATCTCTGATTGTGTTTGTCTTAAATAAAGATAATCATAAACATTGAGGATGGCTTGATGGCATGAGGTAGCCTGACGTTGTCATACTCAATTCTTGTCAGAATTTGAGTCTGATGAGCTATAATTATGAGGCGTGTCTCAACCGATAAATGCCTCTGCACTCAATTGGATAGACCTATGACCAATCAGAGCAACGTAGTGTGTGACGTATGTTGAAATTACGTATTTTGCAGCCTGACCCAACTGCTAGTTATTTCGCTACAATGACACTAACATTGTGATTATACTAAGTCTGAGTTAGCAACGTACATCAACACCTACTATGTTTACAACATTTCATTTATATCACAGCATTAAGTATTTACTAAGTCATACAGTAAGAATATCTCTTACCATTTGTACGTTAGGTGAACTTCATCCATGACGATACCCATTACGTTTGCTTGAAAAATATCGGAGCCTAATGTCCCTCCACTTATTCAGCAGCCACGATTCCGGGATTCCGAAAAGAAGCTGGCAACGACCACTAATTATATCCATCTCGTCATGCACACCGAGTTGCATCGCCAATCCCGTAGGAAGGACGGCAAAAACATCAACAAATGCCTTGCTCGCGTTTCTCTGTTCCTCTTTTAAAATCAATGCTCTGTCGATATCAGACTCAATGTCAGAATCCACACATCTGAATTCTACAGCGGCAGCCATTTCATTGTAAACAGATTCAACACACACGCTCTTTGGTGACGTGGTTGGTTACGTTACTGTTGATCATCTGTCTATCATCGTATAAAGCCCACCGTGACAATTTGATTGGTTCGACCAGCTTTGGGTCTAGCATAGTAGCTCCTCAACGCAGAAACCCCAGACCGATCTTCCCGTTCTCAAAATCTTGTGGGCGGGGCTAAGATCGGCTGGCATCCAGGCTAGGCATGAGGCACTGCACAGACCAATTGGCATGTGACATCAATGTGCCACGAGAGCCATTTCGAATGCATAACAAGCAGTCTGTTCTCATTGTACTTTGATGTCATTTGACAATCTGTTTGTGCAGCACCGCATGCCACATTGATATATGGATATAGTTTTTTAACAAAGCTTTCCGGAGCAAAAAGCCAGAAAAAGTGTACATGAAGG
The DNA here is from genome assembly GCF_030506205.2 of Paramisgurnus dabryanus. Taxonomy (NCBI): domain Eukaryota; kingdom Metazoa; phylum Chordata; class Actinopteri; order Cypriniformes; family Cobitidae; genus Paramisgurnus; species Paramisgurnus dabryanus. Next base: position 7,979,961 of record NC_133352.1, read on the forward strand.
TAAAGTAAAAAAAATTGAGAACATAGTAAAATGTGCTATTTATTCTAGACTAACCATGCAATGGATTTATTACAAACACACCAGCCCAAATCTCCAGATTCAACAGTCCTGTGTGTTTTGTTGTAAATGCCACATGATAAAATGTCAGTGCGCACCAATTACTAAAACCTTTCAAACGTGTTTTAAAGAAATAAACACATTCCGTTGTGCAATATTGAACAATACGCGTTCTTGTCTTGGAACAACTTTGATGAGCTTTTATGGATGCACTTTATATTTTGACTAATGTGTATTGATCATGCTTCAGCAAATGAGCATTTAGACAATCTTTTCGGTTTTTTGTTGATTTCTGACAGCTATTTTGTTTTTCAATTTGTTTCCTTGATGTTCCTTGTATTGGATATTGTATTCTAAATATCAATGTAACAGATTTTGTTTCAGAAAACACAAGTTTATAATGTTATAATTAGGAAGAATTCTAATGCGTGTCAAAGTAATGTCCATATGGAAATAAATACAGCTGCAAGCAAGATTATAAAACGTATGTTTAGTTAACATTTTGCTTAAAGCTACATTTAAGCAAAGAAAATGAATAGGTTTTTATGAACATGCTGATAGGGCCCCCTTACACATTTTGCTTAGGGCCCCCAGAAGTTAAGGACACCAAAAAATCACCAAAAAAAATCGAGCACATGTGGTGTGGTTTGCGTATGACGGTATATGAAAAAAAGTCTTGAGAAAAATAAACGTCACCACTGTTGGGTCATAAAATGTGACCATTTGGTATCGGTCTGAAGCCCTGATTTGCCAAGTTGAATGTTATCAAATGTTTGGTCAGCCATTTCAGGGATTTGTCTTTTTAAAATTTTATAGTGCAATGCAGTACTTTACAAATGCAATGGCATGTCATCACAAAACTTGGTATGAAGGTTTCTCTATCCAGTATTATTTGCAAAATCAATAGAAGTTTAAATAGAATTATTGGTTTCAAAAGAAAATAAAAGTCCTTCTAAATGTCTAATATTACCACAACCACCTGAAGAATAAACATTTTAAGGTCTACAAAACGTAAATTATTTCTATTATACAGTTTTCTTTATAGACGGTCTATAAGGACTAGACAAATTGCTTTGATTTTGGTTTCATGCTAAGCAGGCATTGGTAAACAGCTGCAGAGGTGCACCGGGCCCACACCCAATTCTCAATATTTCAAATAATTTTCTCTTTAAATTGAATAACTTTAACATTTCAAGCACAAGATGTTCCTCTGCTGTTGATTCCTCTTTTTACCAGCACTACTTTAAAATGATTGCTCTCATTTATAGGTAAGCCATCTGATTGTTAACTGGTTGTGAAAGGTCTTGCTCTAATTAATTAGGGTAATAATCAAGTTAATGGGGAGACATAAATGGTGGCCTGTGTGTCTAAGTGCTTAAATTACACTGCTTTAGTGATGTTTAAATACAACTCGAGAAGTGATGTAGGACCAAATGAACCTTGAGATTGTTTGGTCTTCATTTGGAAGAGCTCCAACAGGGCATTTTAGAAAGTCTGGTAGGAGTGTTTTTCCAAGATATTCTGCTGACCTTTGCATTGCTTAAGGAACAACATCAACATTAACTTCCTGCATTAAAACAATGTTTACCTTTGCAGCATACAACTTGCGCTTCTCGGAGAAAAACCAAACATGGGGTCCGAGGCCTCCAGTACGCTTCAGACCACAGGCTACTAACAAACAAATCAGCCCCATTATTGACAGCCCCTGTGGAATGATTACAAGGAAGAAAGGATCTCCACAACACCTCCTCGACAACCCTCCCAAACGAAAAAGGCTGACTGTCAAAAGAGCTAAACAATAGAGTGGGCTTGTAAGTATCCTGCTTGTATCAACTGATAAATGGGCCGCTCTTTAAGGAACTTATCTCTTTAAGACTTGCAGCATGAGGAATGGCATCATTTGTACTGTTTGCCTGGCTGGACGAGTCAAGCTGGATCCATTTAAAAGATAGTGAGATACGGTCGACAGCAATAGACAGGGTAATTGCAGAGCCACTACTGTGGTATAAATTACATCACTCCAAATGGCAGAAGGGCCCGCAGAGAGCGGGAAAAAAATCTGACAATTCACTCCGCCTGCCACCCGACCATCGCTTATCGCTGCCTAACAGAGAAAAAAGAGGCAGGTGAAAAAAATTAGGTATTGATCAAATTAACAGTTTTAGCAATCTGTTTAAGATGGGTAGGGGCAAAGGAGATGGAACAATTAAATTCCCGAGACAGCGTAAGGTCTTCGAATACCTCACGACCTCCAAGCGGCTAACAACCCAAACATATAGGCTTGCAAAATCAAAAAATAACAACAGTCTGTGAGATCCAGAGTATGTTCAAGATCATGTTTTCTGCGTGAAATTCATTACGACAACACTGTGCTACATGGATTTTTCAGGTGGTGTCTAGCTTGCTTACTGTATGTGCATACTACACCAGGCAGAAAAAAGTTTTCTCTCACAAAAATCTATGATATTCAGGTGGCTACATTTAGACCTTGTTTTCTTGTGGTTTCGGAGAAACAATTAAAGAAATGGGCAAACTCAATAAATCCCATTATTTTAAACCATTCATTTCCAAAGCACCACAAACCATTCCACGATTACTTTTAGGAATCAGAAACTTACACCAACAAACCAGCGCGGAAAAACTGAGGTCAGATGCATACAGTTCATACTTATTTGCGTAAATATGAAGTTTCAGTTTTACAAGACATGAATAACACTTACAATTAACTGTAATTGTTTTCTTAGGCTTGCAACTTGATTTACACCTTTACAAAACAGTTTTTGCACATGCAAATTTATTTTACGCTTGCAATGTCAAGTACATTCTTACAAATTTTGTCCTGCGCATGCAAATCTTTTAGGCGCTAAATTAACTTCTTCATAATACTGCTTCTTAATCTGCACTATCCAACCACGGCACTGCCATTTAGTGTAGAGATCAACTAATTAGCATTTTAAAGGACACACCCAAAACGGCACATTTTGCTCACACCTACAAAGTGGCAATTTTAACATGTTATAATAAATGATCTATATGATATTTTGAGCTAAAACTTCACATACATACTCTGGATACACCAAAGATTTATTTGACATCTTAAAAAAGTCTTGTGAAATGTCCACTTTAAGGCATCCATGGTTGTTACATCACAATCCTCACATGGTCTTGTTATGCTTCTTACCTGTGAGTTGCCTCCTGTCTGTGTCTTCTGTTTTGCAGGTGGAGGCGGCCGATCCGGGGAGTATCATGATCTTTGTGCAATGTTCAGCAAGTCACATGCCACCTCTTTACCACCGCTTCGTCCATACAACTGCGCCATCGACCTCCCGTCAGGCATTTCTCCCCCCAAAAGTCGCCTGTTTTCCCTTTCTGTGCCTAAAAGAAAGGCCATGGGCAAATATATATGTGAGTCTTTACAAGCTGGGCTCAATCATCAATTCTCCCCCTGGCCGATGCCTGGTTCTTTTTCGTTCAAAAACAAGATGGCTTCCTGCACCCCTGTATTGACTTTCGAGTTTTGAATGACATTACTTTTAATAATAGGTACCCCATTACCTTTAATGTCTTTAATGTCTTAAGGTCTTTACCAAACCAGACATAAACTTTTTTGTCAAATGATAAGATTTTAACTTTGCATACACAACTCTTGACCCCCCCACCCACACACAGAGCCCCCTCCACATAACAAATCCCTATTTAACCATTGCCTTTAGGTAAGTTGTGCAACTCGGCATCCATGTTTGCAACGCCCTCTGCCCTCTGTCCTATCTTCTTAAATAAGAATAAAAACACAGTTTTTTCGAGGTTGTTTCAGCTATTGTGCATGAGCACAGGTTGGCAAGCGCCACACATGGCTCTGTATAAAGCCCTCCCCTAGTGAATAGTCTGTCTTTATTGATTGATGATTGGTACTTGTTAGTAAAATGCGTGACTTTCAGTGCCCACTCTTATCTTTGACAATAGCAATAGTGATTTTAACCACTAACAAGACTTTTACCTCTTTACATGATACTGACAAAGTGACTGGATAAAAGCAGGTTTACCCCGAACTGGAATATCAAATAGAAAACTCCAGTTGTGTGTGACCTTAGCGGAAGACAGATAAAACATATTAGGTTATTATTTTTCCGCCCCATAAAATAATAAGTAAAAGCCCGCAATTAGCAATGAGCCATAAATCTAAATATTCTGATGTATATTTTCCAATATGAATTGTTGTTGCTGTCTTTATGCATCTCAGGGCATCCTTCATTTGAATGAGCAATATAAAACTGCCTATTTAGAAAATTTTCCTTGCCATCGTTCCGAAGAGAGGCCATCATCTCCCGCTATGGGCGGATTTGTGTTCTGCATGGTGGTTTTATGCATCACCTGCTTGATTTCAATTTACATGTATGTCCTGGGTTATGGCTATATTCATTTGGCCGGGGTTGTTAAATCAATGGAGTACAGTGTAACCTTCCCCATCAAGACCAGCGACACATTATGACACATTTAAATGAGCCCTTGTGGCACGGGACAAAGGTAAATAAAAGGCTTGTTTTCAATTGCTGTCATTTGTTTTGACCTGAGCTCTTCAAATCAGGACACCAGCACAAATATAGTAAAGATAAATAATAAATTATATGTTTATCTGGTAAACAAAAACCAGTCCTGCCTAGTGATTTTATAGCAGTTGTTGTGTGAGGAAGTTGTTAAGTTATATAGTACTGTGGTAGGACTTTATTTTACAGTGATCGCTGCACTAAATGGCAGTGCTATGGTTGGATAGTGCAGATTAAGGGGCGGTATTATCCCCTTCTGACATCACAAGGACCTATTTTTTATATGCTTGCATGGTTTACCAAAACTAAGTTACTGGGTTGATCTTTTTCACATTTTCTAAGTTGGTAGAAGCACCGGGGACCCAATTATAGCACTTAAACATGGAAAAAGTCAGATTTTCATGATATGTCCCCTTTAAAATATCCTAATAATTATAATGATTATCTTATTATGATTTGTATATCATTTGCTAGCTTTGTGTAGGGAACACACAAAAATGTAGTGGTTACTCTATATATAATCTTCATATACAAGATATGTTGCAAATGTCTCCAAATAATAAGAAATGGTCACATACAGCAACCAATCTTTAAAGAAAAACTTTGAGCCAGCAAAAAAGGCAAACAAATATTTCAAATGATGATATAAATCAAAAGTTTTTAGATCTCACTCTGTTCATTCAAACACATTTGTCATGATGAAAGCAGCGGTGTACGACATCACAACGTGTCTGTTCTTACCATTCCTGGGCTGACCATTTCTCAAAATATTTTTCTAAATGCAATAATATCTTTTTAAGATATAGGATCCTTGTCCTTTAATGCATAATGATCCCCTCACAGATCTGTGTTGTAAAAGGCCTATCTCTCTGGCTGGCTGAACTCTTTTAATTCCCAGACACCTTATAGTGATTGCTTCAATTTCCAGGGCTTTTGATAAAATCATGCAGTCTCTGGTGTATTGGGATAGAGTACCTGCTATGGACGCCCTTTAATGAAGTGTCATAGTTTCAGCGCCTGGTGTTTGACATAACCCCATTCAGTGCTTTTGTGATAAATCTGAACCTGGCAATCATAAAATACATAACTATAATTGACTTAATATGATTTAAAATACAAACCATTTGTACCATGGTATTTTGCTGTCGTTTGACTTCTGCAGGTAGGCTGTTTTATTATTGCCCTGCTGTATATATTTTTGAACAGTCAAATGAATTAAACATTTCAAATAAACATCAAATGAAATGTTTTTCTTTTGCAGCAACTTTAAACACTATTTGCTTTATTGGTAGTAGTACTAAATGGCTAAATAAATAATGGAAACCGATTAATATTTCAGGCAAATTATGCGGAATACAAATCATTATTGATTATTTAATGGGCTATGTCATAGTTTGCGCCTATTCTAATAAGACAACATGACATATTTTTAAAACCCTACATTATGCTATATTATGCTTTCCCTTCCCTCTATTGAGCCTGCCTCAAATGTGATGATGCGTGTCTTACATTGTATTATTTTTTAAAATATGTTATTTTTTACTTTGTCCCCAACTTTCAAGTTTAAAGTAATGGAAAAAAAAGGTTAAAGTGCCCATATTATGAAAAACTCACTTTTTCTGGGTTTTGGGGTGTTATTTTGTGTCTCTGGTGCTTCCACACACATACAAACTTGGAAAAAATTCCATCCATGCTGTTTTGAGTGAGATACAGGTTTCTGAATGTCCTTTGCATTGAGTCTCAGATTGCACCGTTTCAAAATCAGCTCCGTTGTGATGTAACTAGCGTTGTCATCACATTCCGTTTGAAGTTTCCCGCCCAACAGCCCACTCGCAGGTCTCCACCCACCAGGTAGCTAGAGAGCAGTCACTTCGCTGATATCCTCTATACTGTTATCATGTCTCACGGAAATAACAGCGCTATTTGGATATTATGTATTATACTTTTAAAAACAAAGTTTAAATGCGTGTTTATGTGTTTACTGGAACCTAAAGTGTAATCTCATATACAGTGTGTTACGACGTAAATATTCCTTAGATCAGGGTTCCTCAAATCTTACCCTGGAGGTCCAGAGCACTACAGAGTTTAGCTCCAACCCTAATCAAACTTACCCACCTGCGATTTCCTAGTGATCATGAAGACCTTGATTAGCTTGCTCAGGTGTGTTTGATCAGGGTTGGAGCTAAACTATGAAGTGCTCTGGACCTCCAGGGTAAGATTTGAAGAAGGGGGCCTTAGATTGTAGGCGATATTATATTCTATTACAAGACGTTCATGCGAAATCTGATGTAAACAACAGACTATATATCTATATTTCACAGATTATACACATTTGTGGACAAAAATGGTCCTTGGATGTATTTTACTAGACGGTTTTCATGGATTATTCACACATCTGAAACAGACTGGATTCGATTTGCGATCATTATATCAACACAATGGTAACAAGTCACGTTTATATTCTGCATGTTGTCATCTGGACTTCTCTCAAAAAATACAACATTTATGATTCTAGAGCATCTGTATCTCAAAACAGAGACCATACACTGATGCTAAACCCGTAAGTTATACCTTTTAAACGATTTATAGTAATGTTAATATTATTAATGTTTGTAGACAGTAGGCTATATAGATACTGTTAGCAGGGTTAAAAAACTGACGTCATCCCACCCACGTATTTGTGCACGTCAAGGGGGTGAACCTGTGTGTGTGTTTTAGCAGTCATTTGCCATTGAGAACGACGAGGTGGCTAACCGCTATGCTAGTTAGTTTGCAGCTTGGTTTCTCCTGCAAAGCCAGTGACTAGCTACCGTACTTTTCGAAAGTTAGAAGAAATATTTAACTGCTTTATTTTACAATTCTACATGAACTAACTAAGTAATAGTGTTTTGCCAAACTAACCAGGACTGGGCCTTACCGACCTGGCTTTTCTGACGAGCCTAACGTACCCCCGAGTCTCTTATTACTTTCTCAAGATACGACAGACCTCCCGCTAGCTTCTAGCAATTAGCATGCTGTCCACAAGCAATATACATCCCCCGCCGGGTCTTAATTTCTGTAATTTGCGGAAATAATGCGTTTGAAAATGTTTTATAACGGGAATATGTTAGCATTGTCCAGGGAAAACGAGTGTATTGTTGAGACTGCTACATCACAATTTACTCTGGAATCATTGTGTGTCATGAGTTTCTTCTCCTGGAGTGTACTTATTAGTGATACTTTTTTGCTTGATTTGTCTGTTGGCAATACATAAACCGTTAATAATAATATATAAAATAATAATACAGTCTGCACTGCTCGCGATAACATTGCACATGCGCACATGACGTTAGTAGTGGGGCGTGGCCAAAGGAGCAGCAGCTCAAAAATATGTAATGAACACCTCAAAACGGCACAATCTGAAATGCACTGAAACAGAGGCTACTAGAGATGGGTAAGAATCTTTTCCTACAAGCTATTTCGAGCAGACAACTTTTGAAACATGCTTTATGGAACTTAACTTGTGGAAAAGCAGTCATAAGATGGGCACTTTAAAGGGTTTTAAAAACAAGTTTATGAAAATGTTGCCTTTTAAAAGTCTGTAAAAGACATAACTTGATGAAACTAGATTTTTTGAGATTTTCAGCATATGCTAAATCCATGACCTCACTCCTTGCATTCAATACAATCATTTTTAGAAAATACTCGCCAAGTACAACCTTTATAAATGCAAACAACATGTCTCAAGCAAGAGTACAGAATGTATTTATAATGCACGTGCCCAGTTACAGTAATGCAGGGGCATGCACTATCCCATGCACGCTCTCACCCAGTGCATGCAAAATGCATATTAATGTGTAATGCTGGTCCCGGTCTGTGCTATCAAAAGCTGTGACTACTGCATATTCAAATATTTTGCTTTTCTTTAAAATGGTTTAAACATATGTAACATAAAAAAAACTATAAGTTTGTGATTCAGTAAAATAGCAGAATTGTTTTTGGATCCCTTGTCATTAAATAAAATGCATTATTTCACACAATGCAGGCCTAACAAATATTTTTCATAGGCACAAGAAAGTGCTCAATTCTTAACATATGTTTGGTGTCTTGGCAGTTCGGCCATCAGAGAGAAAGCGCATGATTTCATCTGACAGCTCAAGAGAATCACTTTCCTGTCCTAAACCCCCCTTAACACAGCCTGATATCTGCTTGTTTATTTTGTAGCTGCTAGATGACCAGTGTGTGAGCCTCCTCTTTTGTTGTGGAGGTACTAAAGGATATCACACAGGTCATATCATTCTGGGGAGGTTGATGACTCGGTTAGATCTCCATCGCCCTCCACTCAAGCGGAGAATATGTCCCTATAGCAAAGGTACAGTGTTTAGATGGTGAACGGGTGATAGAGTCCTGCCAGCCGTTTCCTGGTGAGAAGCCCCTATTAGACCCCCGTTACCTCTTAACTTGTGTTTGCATTGCTACGGGATGTAAGTAATGCTTTTATCAGGATAACTTGAGGAGGCCATGTCATTGCATCTCATTATGAGGTTAGATGATATACATAATCAGGGATGTAAGATGCAATGATACATGCATTGCATATAATTTGACCTTTAAACAATAAAGGATCTGCATGCTGCACACCCAGCCATCTTTAAACCAAATGTGTTTAATTTAGGTAGCTTGCAACTGCATAATCATTGACTTGCAACTGGAATGCGAGCAAAATAATAATTTCACACATTGATGGGCACTTGTGTAAGGAGTTTAGTAGATATCCAAATGTGTACAATTTTATTTTAAAAGAGATCTCCTTGCAACCAAACAATCAAAGCATATGCCAATGTACGGATAAAAAGTATATGTTTTGCTTATGTTATGTCAGGAGTTTGTGAGCAATATTAATAGTGATGCTTGCCATCTACTGTATGTTACTGTTTCTTTGCTTTATTAAGTGAATAACATGCTTGAAACGAAATAAAAGCAACTCGGCAGCTTGGGCTCTAGGCAGCAATAGCTGCATTCATCTCAGCCGGAGGCGAATAATCCTGACAAGTTTATAAAGTGCTAAGGTGAAGAGGTTATACACTTAGTGCACCGGTCGGCTGTAATTTAAAACAACTAGCCCTTAGATTTCCGCCTGCTTTTCCCCCAACCTTCACGGGTCTCCCTGAGCGAAAGTTTTCAACAGGACATTACACACAAGAGCAGGCAGCAGATTGTGTGAGATTACGACAACATTCGGGAGCAGCGTCGGCTCTATAATATCTCCATGTTTGCAGTCATGGCCTGTCACCCCAGCTGACCAGAGGAGATGCCCGGTGGGTCGCACCCGCGGCTCAATCAACTTCAAGTGTTATTAAATAGTGACCTCCATGAAAAAAGTACAATGTGATGATGACTTAAACAAACACAATTTATCATCCTCCTCACGCTGACATTATTTTACCCTAGCGAACCCAGTCAAGCAGGCACAGTTCAGCCGCTGTGTGGTCAGACGCTGACCCCATAAGAGCCTTTTACAATCCTCTGTTCACGAGGACCTGTGTTCAGTTTAGCTACGCTCTGTATATTATTCACCCGGCTGAAAACAAGCACATATACTGATTTTTGTGTTATTTCAATTATTTCAAATCCGACAAACCAAAATATTTCCAGGCTTAGTGTTCTTTTCAAGAAATGGACAAGTATATGATGTTCTTAATGGCTGTAAATTCAGACAAAAGTACCCCTCACCCCAAAACACACACACACACACACACACACACACACACAAATATATAATAAAAAAACTAGGGCTGTCAAAAGATTAATTGCGATAAATCACATACAAATTTTTTTTTGTGTTTGCATAATATGTGTGCTGTGTGTATATATATTATGTATATATAAATACACACATACATTTAAGAAAAAAATAATTTAGATATATTTTTTATTTAATTTACAATATTAAATATATCCATATTAAATATACATGTAAATGGTTCTTAAATACAAATATTAATGTGTGTGTATTTTTTTGCAGAAGATCTACTGGAGGAGTTTGTAGATGTTTCAATTTGGCATTGTGTCTCAGATGTCCAATTAAACTTCGAGAGACTTGAGATTATCAAAGGTTTTTTCAAAACATATATGAATCCCATTCTAAAATAAACAAAACATTAAATAGATCTTATTTTCCTGTCAAATGCAATGATATACAGTATAAATTAATATGTTTGGGGGTTATTTTCAACCTTGTGTTGGGTCAAAACAGGGACAAACCCAACCCTTTGGGTTGTAATTTAACCTATGCTGGTCTGTTTCAACCCAAAATGCTCGGTTGTTTTAACCCATTGTTGGGTCAAACATTTTCAATGAAATTCGCTTTTCAAAAGGAGGATGTGTTAATTAAGCAACATCGCTCGAGTAGGACTGTGATATAGTTCATCACGGCTGTGATTAGGTCAGAGGCAATCACAGCCGTGATGATATAGAGCAATATCACATGACTCCGTGAGCTATATTGCTATTATACAACAGTTTGACTGCACAAGTTTGAAAAGGAAAACTAGAAAACAACAACAGAGAAGCGGCAACCATTCCTGGCATACTTAGATAAAACGGATGTTGCTGGGAGAACAGTCTAGTGCTGCTGGCTCCAGGTAACATGTCGATTTTTTTCTCTACATAGTCTCTTTTCTCTACTTGGTCATATTGTCTGTGTTTATCTATATGTTTTTATGTACACTCATCTAAAGGATTATTAGGAACACCTGTTCAATTTCTCATTAATGCAATTATCTAATCAACCAATCACATGGTTGCTTCAATGCATTTAGGGGTGTGGTCCTGGTCAAGACAATCTCCTGAACTCCAAACTGAATGTCAGAATGGGAAAGAAAGGTGATTTAAGCAATTTTGAGTATGGTATGGTTGTTGGTGCCAGCCGGCCTGGTCTGAGTATTTCACAATCTGCTCAGTTACTGGGATTTTCACGCACAATCATTTCTAGGGTTTACAAAGAATGGTGTGAAAAGGGAAAAACATCCAGTATGCGGCAGTCCTGTGGGTGAAAATGCCTTGTTGATGCTAGAGGTCAGTGGAGAATGAGCCGACTGATTCAAGCTGATAGAAGAGCAACTTTGACTGAAATAACCACTCGTTACAACCGAGGTATGCAGCAAAGCATTTGTGAAGCCACAACACGCACAACCTTGAGGCGGATGGGCTACAACAGCAGAAGACCCCACCGGGTACCACTCATCTCCACTACAAATAGGAAAAAGAGGCTAAAATGTGCACGAGCTCACCAAAATTGGACATTTGAAGACTGGAAAAATGTTACCTGGTCTGATGAGTCTCGATTTCTGTTGAGACATTCAGACGGTAGAGTCAGAATTTGGCGTAAATAGAATGAGAACATGGATCCTTCATGCCTTGTTACACTGTGCAGGCTGCTGCTGGTGGTGTAATGGTGTAGGGGCTGTTTTCTTGGCACACTTTAGGCCCCTTTGTGCCAACTGGGCATTGTTTAAATGCCACGGCCTACCTGAGCATTGTTTCTGACCATGTCCATCCCTTTATGACCACCATGTACCCATCCTCTGATGGCTATTTCCAGCAGGATAATGCACCATGTCACAAAGCTTGAATCATTTTAAATTGGTTTCTCGAACATGACAATGAGTTCAATGTACAAAAATGGCCCCACAGTCACCCGATCTCAACCCAATAGAGCATCTTTGGAATGTGGTGGAACGGGAGCTTTGTGCCCTGGATGTGCATCCCACAAATCTCCATCCATTGCAAGATGCTATCCTATCAATATGGGCCAACATTTCTAAAGAATGCTTTCAGCACCTTGTTGAATCAATGCCACGTGGTGATTATGGTGTTCCTAATAATCCTTTAGGTGAGTGTATTTGCGTGTTTATATGTATACACACACACACACACACACACACACACACACACACACATTTTTGTTTGTATAAGCAATTTCTTCAGATTTGGAACTGAGAGATGAGCTACAGGAACTCTTCATCTCTTCCTTTAATATCATCTCTTAACATCTCCTTATGGTTTCCCATATAACCCCTACATGGCAAAAACAATAACGCAAACTTTTGTTACTTACACACTGAAGTTTTACAACTATGATCAACACAGGTATAAAAAAGTTTGCTTTATCATTTATCCAATAAATGCATTGTACTGGTCAGACCCATCAAACAGGTCATTCGGGAAATGATGTGCCAAGTGGATTTTTATGAGCGTATTTTCCAATGTAGTGTACGCTGCAGGTCAATGCTAAACCGAAGTTGCTTGACACTTCATCTATGGCGCTATGATTTTTTATAAACACTATTGACTTGGCCTTTATTGATTGGAGTGAATGTATCACACAAATCATTTTGCAGCAAATCAATAAAGAAATCTTGTGGAAAATTTATATTAAAAGGCCTTTGTTTGCTTAAGTGACTTTCAGGGTGCATTGAATGCTTTGCTGATTAATTGAATTAGTTTAAATTTGGGCATGGCATGCCCATTAAACGACGCATTCTTAAATCATGTGCTGCCATATATGATTGAAATGAGATTTTCAACACAACCACAAAGCTGTTAAATAAATCACATATGCATTTTACACAGTAAAATAAAGGTCCATAACTCCAACCAAGCGACAACACTTACTGATGGGTATTTGCCTGCAGGAATGCCAAGCACTTTTTCTTATGACCATTTGATTGCATACAATAGCATCCGAACCACAAAATCAATCCCTACAGACAGTGCTGATCAAAACTATTTAATAGAAGTTTTTGGTCAACTATATTTCTCATAATTCCACAATTTAATATGACACAATTTGAAAACTTGTTAAAAATCCTTTTATTGGCTGTTTAGTTCAGTATTTGTCTGGCCCAGTGGTCTTTGATTTTAAATGAGACATCTCATTCAGCTGGCATTGAAGGACTGCTGAAGGAGGCCGCTTTTATTTTTTATAACTATCAGTTGATCATTGCTGTTTAATTATGTCGGGTGGATTTTGGAGTAGATAACATGCTGTTATCTCCTGGTGAGAAGGCTAGAAAGGATATCAAAAAGATAAGTCTCATTCCAACACACACTCTTCGAATATTGTTCATGTTCTTTTGTCTTTCAAGATACTTCATCTTTAATCAAATAAATGCAGCAGAACAGGCAAAGAGATCAAGAATAATGTGTTAATAGCAGGTCATTTGAAATATTTCTTCAGATCTTTTAACTACAAGTGCATTTACTCTTTATACAGATCGAGTCAATAATGAAATAATTGAGGATGAGAGAGAGACGCAGAAGAGAGGAGAGGCTCATAGCAATAATAATAGCCCTGGGGATTAAAAGATCACTTGAGTCAAGAGGTGCGTTAAACACCATAAAATGCAGAAATGATTAGATGAGATATACCTCACAGAGTGTGCAATTGATAGAGATGTTAAGATACCCTTTTCTCTTCCCGATACCTGAGCTCAGGGTATCGGCCAATACAGAGTACAATCGGATACCTGGCAGCTGTATATACTATTAAAATGGATATAATTATTTAAGATTTATCCCTTAATAAAACATGAATAAATACATACAGTGAACAAGTATTTTTATTATCTGAAATACATTTGACGGTAATATTATTTATTTATAAGAAATATTATTTGTGAAAAAAAACTTCCAAGCATCCACAAATCTAACACTGTGAAAATAATCTCTTTAAAACTTTCAGTAAATATTCAGAAACAAAGTCCAGAAACAATTTTGTTGAATAAATCGCATTTCAATTTTAAAATACAAAAGCACAAAAAAGATCCTTTAAAATCACTAAGTGCAGCCACAATGTAGTGAAATAAGAGACTTGAAAGTTAACTCATTCTCCGCCAGCCTTTCTTTGAAAAGTTGCCCGCCAGCATTTTTTGTGATTTTCACAACAGTTTCACAAAATGCCTTTCAGGAAAATTTTAATTTAAAAATCTCTCTTTTCTACAAATATATCAAATAAAACAACAGACGCCTTTGCTTTCAAACAAACGATAAATAAAAAACAAACAAAAGGGGAACATTTTTTTCCGATAACCAATATATAGGCCGATAAATACATATTCATTTTCTGAGCATGATTGCAAAGACAAAAGACAAACAAATACAGTCGATATCTGGTTTTATTTTTAACCCTTTAGAATGTTAATTTCCATAACTTGCATGTGATCGCTTTTGCTTTAGTACTGTCTTTGCTAAATTTCCTCGTGCTGTCAAGTGTTTGTTGTACTGGCTCTTTTTGTTAGTGTGTAACGGTGTTTGTTTGGCAGTGATTTTTGTCTGATAGTCTTTATATATTTCAGGATGGCGAAACTTCCGATAACTTATTAGATTTTAAAGTTTTTTGATTTACTGCCCCCTCGCAATACCTCACATTTGCAGCAGTTGCAAATTGCAAGTTTGAGGTCTTCCTTTTTTGTCCACGAAAAACTTCCAGACCGTGGACATCTTGTCTTCGCGCTAGACTAGCATACTCTTATTCAGCGCGCAACACGTGTCATCTTCGTGCTACGTCACAGAAAGCACCAATCAAAACTCCACATGCCCAGCAATGAGCAAATGAAGTGGTTCAACAAGCCGAAATAATCCATTATTAATCGGCCCTTATTTTTTTATCAGACCGATAATGATAATATTAAAAATAAGCTGTTATCGGCCGATAACGATATGTCAGCCGATATATCATGCATCCCTACTATATCTATTTTTTCTCTCCTTATAAACTATTAAATTTGGATATTTTCTGCAAAGATAATTTTTGTTAGCAAAAAGCTAAAATAATTGCATTTTTGTGGAGGAATATTGTTAGAGCTCTGATTCAGAACGATTATCAAAACATACACAGAGTGTAAAATAAAAAACTGTTTGCTTTAGTTTTTTAATACAATAAGGAAGTGCGCCATCTAGTGGATAATCACGGTAATACAGATAACCATAAAAATTCATCATTTACACATTTTTTCATGCACATGTTTTCTCTTAATTGACGAGATAATTGACGAGGTAACCCTTGTTCAAATGCTATATTAAAGCAACACCAAAGAGTTATTTTTACCTTAAAATAAAGTTTCCAAAAAAGTTTCAGTGGTTCATCCACTCAAAACAGGGTGAACGGGACTTTAACATTTGCTTTGCAGCCCTCTATCGGCCAAAACTCACTAAAGAAGTTTCCAACCGTCGGGTAGTGGTCCTGTAGTTCCAGTAAAAACTCCAAAAACTTGCTTTACGGGAGACCTACAATCCAATCAGAGCCAGCTATGCTGCAGTATTTACGACAGTGCTAATGAAAAATTACGCTTCTAACCTGTAGGGGGAGCAAAGAGCAATAAGTCTTTAGTGTTGCTTTAAGGTACTCGTTTTAAAGTTGCTAATACTTGTGCCACTCATCAAAATTGCAACATGGTATATGAGGCATTTAGCCATTTTACTGCCAGTTAACCATGAAATACTGCCAGACAGTGGACATACGGCTAGCATGTTTTCATTTCTTTTTGAAAAAGAAATGATTTCCGATTTGCAGCATACAGATTTGTTTATAGCGTTAGCTATAGCGGGCATAAGTCTTGTTTAAGAAAATTGTATCGGATCGGTATAAATAGTTAGTTCTTGCCGATGCTAGAATTTTTTGTGGTATCGGCGGCATTTCCGATAATACTATTGAATCGGAATGATCCTAGCAATTGAGTCCTAACACACTAGACAAACATTTGTGCAGTACCTGACATATAGGGGTCATTTCTGTTATCTCCTTAACTCTGTAACTTTTTAAAAAGTTACATACTTTTGTATTGAAGCTAGGGCTGCTCCGAATCAGGGCTTGGACAGGGTTTTCAACAAATGATCAACTTTCATCCTACTTGATTTGCATATTAATCCGCGAATACACCACTAATTAATAAAAAACAAACATCTTGAGATATTTGGTAGCCTACAATATTTATTTACCTCTTATGATTGAGAATTAGAGACTTGGGCTTGAGTAGGCTACTTGCTGGTGGCAAGCTTCTCATTTCTCTAATGAGTCAATGGCGACCGGAAGTGAATTTCACAGAGTCATACTGCACAGAAATCTTGTCAAAGAACGAAAAAAAAAAAAACGGTATTAACTGGTTATCATTATTTTAAATAAACGATTCTGTTCAAGAACATATATATTTTTTTAAGTTTCTGTTTTTCGTTCCGTGAACCGGTTCAAAGCCTTGGTCTGAATACCATTTTTGGAGCTTCGAAGCTTCGGTAGTAATCAACACTAAATATTTGAAGCTTCGGAGGAAGGGGGCTAAACATATTCTTCTGTAATAAAGGCAGGAATCTCTGTCTGTCTGTTTGTATTTTTATTATGTCAACAACCGTTGATCCTATCGACTTCACACGAGGCGGATTTGTTGCTGTGGACTCAAGGTGCAGTGTCGCTTGGTGCAATATGGACACGCGACACGTTGAGAATTAATAAACTTTTAAATAGGGGTGCACCGATATATCAAGCGATGATACTTGCTATGCTTCTCAATGAATTACGGTGAAATGTCGCTATATCCAAAAGCCAGAGGGCGCTCTCGTGCAGAAACTCAATATGCCCCGCAGATGATGAACCATACACACACAGCTCCAGGAAATGGTTTAAGGATATATTTATATTGCTGTTCTTATGATAAGATAGCCTAACATTTTTCTCACAAACAAATTACTCCCATATCCGAAATGAGCAGCACAGTTATAACTGTCACACAAAGTGTGAATCGATTGGTTTTTGCAAGAAATTGAACGTTATTTACAACATTATTAGCGTTAATGCATCAACTTATGAAAATAGGATAAAACAATGAGAAAACAATACATAAAATGAAACGAAAAAGAAAGTCATGCAATGGACACGAAACACTATTTATAGACATTTGTGCTCAAGGCACGAGAAAAAGCTGAATTTCGTGCCATGGACACAAATAAATTAATCAGATTTCAGATCAGTCTGAAAAAAGAATATCAAAATCTCTAAATTAAAAATCAAATGTCAACCCACCAAACGAATATTCGAATAATTGAATATTCTGGTCCAGCCCTAATTGAAGCAAGTGTTTATTTTATAAAGGCTTTCGGAAATATGCTTCATATGCTTTTGTCTCAATATCTAGTTCTAATAAACAGAACAACACAAAGCCACTAATACCTGTATAAGGCTACTAACTAACAGCACTACTTTATAAACTTAAATATGTTTTGTCTAATTAAAATGTTACGTTTTAGAACAAAATTGTCATACATTTTCTTTGTAGGGGCAGCAAAGGAATTGCCGCACATTGAAAAAGTTTGAGAATCACTGTGTTAAACTAGTGTGTGACACAACATAACGTCATGTTAAAAAGTGAATAATCATTAAACTGTCTGACTTTGGCTTTACATTGAGTGACACTGAGTGTCTTTTTATTACAAACAACAAATTTAAGTAATAAAGAAATTTACCGGCCGATTGAAAAGATTTATGGATGCCGATAATTAAAAATCTAAATAATGGCCGATATATCGGCATTTGCAGTATATTGTCTTATCACTAACCTGTATCATCACCAGATTTAACAAACAGCAAACTTACTGAAGCTTTCCCAAGTTTCCTGGAGTATGATGAATCTCTTTTTTTTGTAAAACTGCAGACACTGTATCAGAAAAACCTGTAAAATATTAAAAAATGTTATTAGCATTGCAAACATTTGTAAATGTGTTTAAAACATGTTTCACTTAAATGTGACATGACAGAACTCATCATTTCCATGTTTATTCTTTTATTTTAAGATTTAAGAACTTAAATGATGGAAATAAAATGCATTGAAAAGTATAATACATCTAAATATATAATACATTTTAAAAGATGTGTACTACTTTATGTTTTATAAATATTTCTATCACTATGAACACATAAAAAATTACATTAAAATTTGCACTATTTTCTAGGGTACTATTATAGCTATATATTAGGGCTGGGTATCGATTCAGATGTTCCAGATCGATTCGGTTTCGATTCACAAGCTATCAAATCAATTCGATTCCGATTCTCGATTAAATTTTCGATTCCGGTTCTCTGGTAAGTTTTTATACTCGATTCTCGATTCAACTCAATGAATATAGATTTAATACACATACTATATTAATAAAAAAGAACAGTGAACAGCAGTTTACAAGTTGGTAATTAATAAAAAGAAATTAAAAGCCACAACCCGTCTTGCTTGAGAAATCTAAAATGCTTCCATTCCTCCGTTCAATGTTTGCGGAAATAGATATGAAAAAAAAATCGATTCTGCTCTTTGAGAATCGATTTTTAATCGACCACGTTTTAAAAAACGATTAATCGAAAAATCGATTTTTTTGCCCAGCCCTACTATATATTTATATATTCTCAATATGTGTGCCCCTGTGATCAAACCCATAACCAGTGCTCGACCAACTGAGTACTTAGGATCACTTTATAACACCAAACCCATCATAAAGAGTGCAGTGTGTCAAACACAAAAAGCAAACTTGACTAATCTGTAGAGAAACATTGTTTAGTGCAACCAAACAAAATATACCCTTGATTTTTAAGTACACAAGCAGCGCCACTAAAAACATGTCCGATATTCACAGAAAAACAATCAGACAGAGAGCAAGAAAAGTTCACAAGTACACATGGAGAGAAACGAGAGTCTCTATTAGCAGCGGATTTATTCAATCAGCTGTTTCACCTCTTAATTAAAGGAAGTAATTATGTTATCGAAAGTCTTCCTGGCTGCTGCTGCTTGAGCTGAAGGTGATGACCTTGTGATAACCCGTGTGTTCATCAGTCAAATTACTGTCCTCAGTAATGGTAATGCCAAAGCACTGGAACACTGAGGCCAGCTAATCTGTATTCAAATGACATGCTACCAAACAGTAAGGTGGGCTCTGTGGCCATAACTCAGGCACTGGGTGCACACTGTGACCCCCTCCCTGCCAATCAGACATTATCATACATTTCCCAGGTGCCAGACAGGCCTTTTGGGAAGCCAACGATATTGGGAAAATGAATCATAAGTCTCCTGCGTAACCTTAATGGTCAATTTAAATGAATTAATTGTAAAGGGTTGGGGAGGGTCAGTGTGTATAACACATCTACACTGCGCTGTGAGGTTCAGTTCACAAGCATTGAGCATTTGAGCTTATATATTTAAAAAAAAAAAAAAAAGATATGCTGAGCGTTAACGCTGAAAAAAAACAGCATCAAACCAGCATGGACCAGCATGGGAATTATGCTGGTCTATGCTGGTTTAGCTGGTGGTCACAGCATACCAGCACCAAAACACAACATATGCTGGTATGACCAGCATGGGATGCTGGTGCTAATGCTGGTTTAGCTGGTGCTGGTTTGATGCTGGTTTAGCTGGTGTTCACTAGCAACCCAGCACCAAAACACAATATATGCTGGTCTTGCTGGTTTTTTCAGCAGGGTTGCTGGTTGAGTTTAATAGTTTAAGGGTCAGTTTTCCAGACAGGGTTTAAATTAAGCCAGGAGGACTAGGCCCTAGTTATATTATGACATTTAAGTAGTTTTTACAAACATATCTTACCCATACCATTACTGGTGTGATACAACACAATGGCACTGATATAATATTTTTAGATATGTCAGTGCAAACTGTTTTCAGTTAAGACAGCTCAAACATGCATTTTAGTCTGAGCCGTACAGCCCTGCAACATCAAGACAGCATTAATTTCACCTGAGATTACTCAAAATATTCACCATGATATCGGCATCTTTTTCAAATAAAATAAGGGTTGCTAAATGTTAGAAAACACCCAAATCAAACCACACACGAATGTAATTTCATTAAAATACGTTGCAAAAAAGACCACTTACATCTGTATGTAAATTGTTCCTACACAATTCATCGAAACACAAACAAAACACCCCAAACTGTTTTTGATTTTGCACGATCAACACAGGACAGCACGCGCGTTTAGAGCTTGCGTTTAATTTGTGATGTTTTGTCGCCACATTTCGTTCATGCGGGGTACTGCAACTACACTCATACATTTCGTAAAAAGGCATTCATGGCAAGACCTCTGTTTTTCCGAATAAAAATATTATAATTATCAGTTTATTCAATAATGAACATATTTATAACAAAATAGACTTGATTGCATTTACTGTCGTTTCATTTTTTATAGTAGCCTATGTATTACACACAAAAACTGATCGCTTGCCAAATTCAAAAGATCAAGGTTTCTTTCAAATTTCACAATTAACTACAAACTTACTCATTTATTTAAAGACTGTATCTAAAAATATTTTAAACACCTTTCTTTAAAAAGCCATTAACACACCACAGCAGACTGGCCCAACATAAATGCTACTTATACTTTTAAGGAAATCAAATTAATTATAATCCAAAATGTCCAAGAAAACATTAAAAAATCAAACTCAAAGACTGTATAAGCTTTAATAAGATTTATAAAATTATATTATACAGGGAAAAAACAACCAGCAAGTAATTTCATTACTTGCAGTTTTGCCCTCTTGTGAATTCTTCCATTTTAATTCAATCCACAGTATATACACACATTCATACTTTATCTTATACTGTATCTGATGTTTCTATTTGCTTGACTGGCAGTTACTACAGCAATAGCATTACATGGCAAAGCTCAATTTCATTTTCTATTTTAAAAAATAAAAATAAAAAAAGTTTTATATGTTTATATGTACATTATCCCGCTTATTACACGGCTACTTGCCACATAAGAAAAAAACTGGACATGAATATGAATTTGAAACATTTTATTGGCATATTTGTTTTAAATTAACATTTTTATCCTTCCGCGAAACTTTGCACAGATGCATAAAATGATCGTAATACCTTATTAAGATCCTCTGCTTCATACTTGTCTGTCTCCATTTTTTCCTCTTTTAGCCAGTCTTTGAGAAGTTTTAATGCCCATTCTGTATTTTTTTGTGTGTTGGCTTCGTAGCTGTCATGCTCTATTTTTTCAAGTTCAGTCTCAGTAAGCTGTCGTTACGTCGTCAAGACACGACGACGTGTCTTGTCGTTGTTCGTTCTTCTATCCACTGTAAATGTTTTGTTTTTTCCGTACATGTTAAAATTAATGTCAAAATCCATTCTTAATTGTGGTTGTCCAGTGTTTGTCACAAGATGGCGCCAAACAGTAATCTTTATTGGCGCGGAGCGATTTTAATCGTACAAGTAGTACCGGCTATGCGTTATTACTTTGGAGCGGTTATTATTTGAAAAGAACGAACCTGCAAATGTCTCAACTGACCAATCAAAATCAAGGATTCCAGAGAGCCGTGTAATACGTTTTTATAGCTAACTGGCAACAGTTTGTTCAAAGTAAAATTAACATGAAACATTTTCAGTATTTATCTTCTACAGCAGGGTTCCCCAAATCTTACCCTGGAGGGCTAGAGCACTGCAGAGTTTAGCTACAACTTACCATCCTGTGATTGTCTAGTGATCATGAAGACCTTGATTAGCTTGCTCAGGTGTGTTTGATCAGGGTTGGAGCTAAACTATGCAGTGCTCTGGCCCTCCAGGGTAAGATTTGGGGAGCCCTGTTCTACAGTAAGTTACTAGCAACCAGCTGCATAATTACAGCAATTTAGTGCTACTGCTACTGATGCAACGGCAAAAGATTTTTACGTACAAAAGAAATTTCCTCATCGTATAAGTGTCCAGCAAACAAACATGTAAATTATGTTAACTGTCCCATTAATACAAACAAATGACACAACATAGTATATAATGGAAAATGCGTATATTCATTTCTGTTGAACCACAATCAAGTAGGACTCATGTGGGGTGATGGAGAGCAGCTCAGGGAGCTTCCAGTTTGAGTCAGAAAGTCTACTCTCCAGGTTTTTGAGACTGCCTGCTGACTGATCCTTGACTTACAGGAAAACACCGCCGTTTTTTAATATTTACTATGTTCTTACCTCAACTTAGATGAATTAATACATACCTATTTTTTTTCAATACGTACACTTAATCTTTGTACAGTACGTTGTGAATGTGTTAGCATTTAGCCTAGCCCCATTCATACCATAGGATCCAAACAGGGATGAATTTAGAAGCAACCAAACATTTGCATGTTTTTCCCTATTTAAAGACTGTTACATGAGTAGTTACACGAGGATGAGTTACAAGAAATTCACCCCCCTCACAGTTATCATGAAGGGGAAAATTAGCTATACAGAACAAAAAAATTTTAGTACCTGGCTGTAAACATTTTTTTCCACTCTTAAGTTGGGCATTTTAAAATGGAGGTCTATAGAGACAGAGCGCCGATATGCAAATTTGAAAACCACGCCCACCGGGGGGGAAAACAATCCAACCGTCTCCATTGACTTTGTATTGCGAGAGGCTGCCTCCTTGTCATTTCTGGCTTATAACAAAAAACAGAATAATCCCTAAAAACTGCTGTGTGACAATATGTACAGCTAACAAGCCAAAGAACCCAGAAATAAGTTTTTATAAGCTGTCGAGCCGTAAAACCCAGCTTTTAAGGAGAATAAAGTGGATCGCCGACTACGTTTCCCCCTAGTGGACGCAGTTCTACTAATAGAAGTACTATGAAAAGTTGCCTGTTTCCACTTTTGTTTCTTTAAACGCTCGTTTTATGAGGTCGACAGCTTAAAAAAAACTTATTTCTGGGTTTTTTGGCTTTTTAGCTGTACACCTTGCCACACAGCAGCTTTTATGTATTATTCTGTTTTTAATTTTAATCTGTAAATAAGTTTTTATAAGCTGTCGACCCCAAAAACGAGCGTTTAAAGACACAAAAATGGAAACAGGCAACTTTTCATAGTACTCATATTAGTAGAACTGCGTCCAACAGGGGGAAACGTAGTCGGCGATCCACTTTATTCTCCTTAAAGACAGGGTTTTACGGCTCGACAGCTTATAAAAACTTATTTCTGGGTTCTTTGGCTTGTTAGCTGTACATATTGTCACACAGCAGTTTTTAGGCATTATTCTGTTTTTTGTTATAAGCCAGAAATGACAAGGAGGCAGCCTCTCGCAATACAAAGTCAATGGAGACGGTTGGATTGTTTTCCCCCCCGGTGGGCGTGGTTTTCAGGTTATGACGCGCGGCGCTCTGTCTCTATGGGAATTGACTCCCTTTTGAAGACTGCCTCTAGTGGCCAGTCAAAGAATTGCAGTTTGAATCACTTCCACATTGGCCTCATCCATAGACTGTAAAAAAAGATGGACGACGCCTGTTCACTCTCTTCCATTGGTGAAAAGTGAAGCCGTCAGTGTCCCGATACGGCGCTGAAATCTTGGGTCTTGAGTCTACGCAGTAGTGAGCAGGAAGTAAAGCTGTGAAATCAAGGCTCCGCACTCGCAGAATGCGCATATCACAGCTGTCAATCATGACAGCACCGTTTTTATAGCATTAAATAACTAACTAAAAACAAACTTATTTTAAAAACAAACACTTGAATTTACATCAGCTTGATAAAAACTACAGTAAACGACAGAAAGCAGCTTAGGAAAAAAGATAATTGAAGTGTAATTAAATTGTTTAGTTGGTCTCAAGTCCTAACATGGGGAGGCGGGGTTTATGACCTATACTGGGACCAGTCAATGGGGGGCGATCGAGACGTTTTGGCTTCACTTTTCAGGGGTTGTGCAGCAGGCTTGGCCTCATCCATAGACTGAAAAAAAAAAAAAAAGTCACCTTGGTATCTTTCAATGGCAGGGGACTATTTTCAGGCACTGCATAATCAGAGGTGTAAAAAGTACTCAAAAATGTTACTCAAGTGAAAGTACAGGTATGGAGTGTAAATTTAAAAAAATATATAAAAGTATCTGTCCAGAATCATACTTGAGTAAAAGTTAAAAAGTACCACATTAAAATTGTACTTAAGTATTAAAAAAGTAAAAGTAACAGGAAAAATGAAAACTAGAGATTAT
Organism: Paramisgurnus dabryanus; assembly: GCF_030506205.2. Taxonomy (NCBI): domain Eukaryota; kingdom Metazoa; phylum Chordata; class Actinopteri; order Cypriniformes; family Cobitidae; genus Paramisgurnus; species Paramisgurnus dabryanus. The sequence continues at coordinate 8,004,538 of NC_133352.1, forward strand.
TGTTTAACGTCTTAGGCGTCACCCCACCCTATTGAGTTTAATCTAGACTCTTGGAGCTTTCAAACGCTGTACAGTTTGTCATGATTAGATAAGAATTCACATGCAAACATTGAAGTAAATGTAGGCGACCTGCTGTTTGGACAGTGACATTTAGCAGGATATAAATGTTTTGATTACTCTCCCTATATAATTTATTTTATAATATGGAAAATGAGAATATTTTCAAAAAAGGTGGTGTGTCCCTTTAAGCCCATGGCACCTAGATAGAACTCACATATCAAAGTTGGCTGATATTAGAGGAGTAGTTACTACACTATTGTCTTGAATACAAACATGATCTTTATAACACTAAATGTTGTTTAAACAGGTCTATAATCCTGCTACCCAAAGTATATATTTATTTTAAAAATAAGCAGCAAAATGTTTTAACGGCAGTGAGTATGCACTGTTTGATTCCTGTGTATTATGTTGTGAAATAAATTTGGTTGCATATCAGGCACTGAAATCTTTTATTCAAAAAGTTTCATATAAAATAGAAATTAACAATCAAAAAGCAAATAAAAATTTACCTAAAACCACAAACTAATTACACTGGAAATTTCAAGTGAACCCATCTGGGTACCAACATACTTATAAATACAAGAAAACTTCCACTGATCATCACAGAGATTACCAACAAACAAAATTAAATTCCAAAAATGTACATTTTCTTTTGCAAAGGCCTAAATAACAGTGAGTGTAAAGAACATGTTTGTGATATGACAACACCCTCTCTTGAAGAAGTTGACAAAATGATGTGGTATTAGAAACACGCCAAAACCTGTTGCAATCATTTCACAATAAAAATCAAAACAAACAGTGAGACGAACAGTGTAATAAAACTTAAGGCTTCTTATAGAGCCTTAAGATCTCAGTGGAGCTGCTCATGACATTTCAGCATCATCAGTTTTCATCATCTTTTTAGGAGTTCCTGTGAATGAGTCCTGCAACACAATAGAAGTACAGTTGATGTTTAATAACATATTAACACATTAAACAGCTTACATTTCTGTATTTTTCTGAACATTCTTCATTACCTCTTGAAAAGATGTTGCCGCCCTATTAGATGCTGGATACGGAGATCCATTGTCTGTATCTGTTGAACACTCCACGTCCAACTGAAAGTCCATGATGTCACCGAGATCAATTTCCTCTCTGTTAAAACCAGTCACATAACATAAGTAAATATTTAAATATCAGTTTATATGAAGTTATTTAAAGTTACATTTAGGCATTTTGTTGGTTTGGATGATCATGAAACTTACATTTGCTGCAGTTCACTTCCCTCTTCTGTAGGGGGATCCCACGCATGAAGACTGACCTTCCAGAGTTTAATCTGCTGGTCCCAGGAACGTCGGCTATATTTTTTGAACTTGTTTGGAGTCCTTGGATGAACACCTGGCTGTCTCATATGCCTAAAATAAGAGTTAAATACTTTTAACAACCATCAGTGCATTAAAGAAGAGTTAAATTTAAGTATACATGTAAATTAAGAGTCCAATTTCACTTTTATTTTCCATTTGGTGGCATCAATTCACATGGTAGTTTGATAAAAACTAAACAAGACGATCGGAAACGTGTGCAAGCTACTTGTGTGTAGCATGTAGCTTTTCCACCTGATTCTACATCATTAGAAGAGCAAAAGGATTTGGTGCCACCCAGTGGCCATATTTGGAAATCTGTCATGATCAAGAACAAAGCTCACAGAAGCCTCTTTTTTTGTGATATCTAGCTCAAATTTAAATATATATATAAATATATTTGATATATTTATATGAAACAAAAATCATTTTTTGCATAACATTTTAGTCAAGCTGTACTTAAAAAACTATACTTTTTTCAAAATCTTTAAATTCGTAGAATAAAATTCCAAGTGTTCTCTTTCAGAATATTTTACAAATATGTCTATATGTCTAATAGTATAGTGTGGGAATACCAATTTCATGGTTTGTGCAGAAAGTGGTGGGGGACTTAACAGGCTCCTTACGGACTTCTGTAGCCCAGGAGAGGAATCACGTGTGTCCAATGCCTATGTACACGTTCAAGTTAAATGAAGTATGCTTTGCGTTTACTATGCGCTTAAATAAATAGGTAACAGTTCACAATAAGGTTCATTAGTTAACGTATTACCTAAAATGAACAAACCATGAGCAATACATTTGTTACAGTATTTATTAATGTTATAATTGTTAATGTTAGTTAATAGAAATAAAGTTTTAATTGTTTGTTCGTGTTAGTTCACAGTGCATTAACTAACGTTAACAAGATTTGAATAAAGTATTAGTAATTGTTGAAAATAACATTAACAAAGATTAATAAATGCTGTGTAAGTGCAGTTCATTATTAGTTCATGTTAACTAACGTAGTTAACTTATGTTAACCAATGAACCTTATTGTAAAGTGTTACCAATAAATTATATATACTTCCAGCTTAATAAATCACAAAAAGATCATGGAAAATTAAAAACATTTATTTTTGTTACATAAATACTGTTTTTATTCGGACCTAAAAAAATATTTTTTATGTATTTGCATATTTTCTTTTCTGAAATCTCCTGATCATGTTGAACTTATAATTCACACTTACTTGGGAACTTCTTTAATGTATCGGTCATAGGCAAGAGTGTTTTTCCCATAGTTGATCTGTTTCTGTCTTCTCAGGAGCGTCGTCTCATCCGTCTCGATGTCACTATTAGCAGAAGAGTCTTTGGAATTTTGGGAGTCTGAACTGAAAGAGGAAAAACATGAACATGAAAAAACTAAATCTGAAGCAGTGCTCCTAGAAAAAAGTCTCAGTGAACCGTTGCATAGATGCTAAGCACATCTTTCCATTGCGAAGCGAGGATTTCCCTGAGAGGATGCTACAAGAGCATTATTCTGTGCCCCGGATGTGCATAAGAGTCAAGGACAAGATGATTTAAGCGCTTAAAGTAGCCCCTGACTGAAATTTTTTGAAGTGTATGCAGAAATTTTAGGGGCACATTGAATGCAATTATTCACTTTTTCTCCATCATAACGGCATAACTATGACAAATACTTTGAAAATAAATAGACTTAACTCTATATGCTTTTGTTTCACATGACATTATGCACAACTGATCAAAGTTGTCAAATTAGGAAGCATAATATAGATGTCTTTTAAATTACACATTGAGATTCCATAATGATCTTAGGTCTGCAGCTAGTAAATACAACCAGCAGGTTAGGTTGCAATTGATTTATTGCATGTACATACATTCATTTATTATGCTATATACACACACACACACAATATCTATATCCAGGTTTTCTTTGTAAATGTAATATGACATAACTAACATTTCTAATATGACAGCCCATCAGTGGCGTAAAAGCATTTAAACTTAACGTGGCTGAGGCATCTATTATTTTACCCGCATCCTCCATACTATCCTAATCTCTTTGAGACTAGTTGACATATGTTCATGCACCAAACACATTCAGTTTTTAGTGTCTGCTCCCTCTAACGAAACTAAATTATTTACTTACAAGAAAAAAATCAAAACGACGCAAGATGGCGCAGCAGAGTCTAAAGCACCATGTATCACTGGTTACACCAACTACCATAACAGGCCTAATCCCTAGTGATCATTTTATGTGTGTTATATAAGGGAAACACCCTAGGACTGGAAGTGAGAACCATGATTAAGGGATCGCTGCTCTACATGCACTTTAAGTTGAGTAATATTGTGTTACAGTTATAATTCATTAAAGAAAAACACTTCATTACAAACCTTCCAGATGAGATCTTTCTGTCTCTTTGGGGAAAATCTGTTGTAAGAATTCTTCTTCTGTATCTGGGGAAAAAAACAACAACATTCAATTACATTGACATTTAAGCATTGGTGCAGACATGTTTATCCAAAGCGACTTACAGTGCACTAAAATGTATACATTTATATCAGGATGTGTGTTCACTGGGTTTGAACTCATGACAGTTTAAAGAGCAAAATCAGAGAACTTAACACAATCAACACAAGTCTAGCAATTATATCTGTTTTTCATTGTTAGTATTTTAATCACATCTTCCCCTGTAAACAAAACGAAGAGAGGCAACTAACCGATGCATGTCACGACGGACATTTGAGCGAATTTCCTCTGCCTCCACCTCATCACCCCAGTTTTTTACTCTGGAAACGGGCCCTTCGCTTTCTGGGGTTGTAAAGCTAAACACAAGAAAGATGGCACTTATGTTATTTGTTTGCTTGATTATTTATTCTTCAAGCCATTACAGAATCTGTGGCTTTATTTAAGGCGAGAACTGGTTAATCCATGAAGTTGATTCACACAAGTTAATCCATATACGTGGATTAATTGGAGGCAATCTGGCATCTCTAATTCACCTAACGTGCATGCTTTTGGCCTGTGGGAAAAAAACCCGGAGTATAACGGACACGGGGGAACATGCGAACTCCACACAGAAAGGACACCAGACCTAGCTGGTGCTTAAAGGTGTCCATTGACTTTTCATAGTAGGAAAAAAATACTATGGTAAGTCAATGGGCCCCATCTTTAAAGTGGACTACTCCTTTAAACGAGGTACCTTCTCGTGTGAGGCTGCCAGGGCCGGAGTGGGACTCATTTTCAGCCCCGAAGTTTCATGCCTTGTGGGTTGTGCACACCAAAACTTTTTAACGTGGCTGAAAACGCCTGAAGGACACGGATTGCCAGCTTTCTTCAGCTGAGCGCTTTGGTAGCTGTGATACTTCAGCCACGAGCCGGTTGGTTGCTGTGGTAATGTCCCGTCCCGTCCCTCCTCCACTGTGATTGGATGGCTGTGTGACAACTGACATTGACGAGCGGAGCTTTTCTTACCAAGTTGAATCTCTTTCAACTCTCGATGCTCAGCGCCGAGCGTGAAACAAACGCTGAGTGCAGGTTTTCAGCACGAAAAAAAAAACGCTAGCTGCTGGCTTATTTGAAAAACGCCGAGCATCCATTGGAAACAACTGCGTAAAAGCTTTGGTGTGCACGCCCCCTTAGACTGACACACTTTAGTTCACAACTGACTATATTAAAATAATATCATTAAATTCTCAGTAGTTTATAAGTCTGCAATAGAGCACTGTTCTCTGCAGCCTTGCAATTCATAGTTTTTTTCCAAATATATCATTCCCATTTGAGTGAAAATATATTAGCCTAAACAATTAAGATTTTTGTGAAAATCATTCAGCCTTACAATAAAGTATTTTAAATTACATTTATTCAAAAACAAAGGGAACAACGTGTTTTTCCCTATACTTCTATTTAAAAAAACAAAATAGTGGGTCTTGAGATTATATGTTGGGTTGAAAAAAATTTGGAAACCCCTGATATACAATACACAAGCAAGATTTATCAAGTATGCAGGGGAAACAGACAGAAAAATAAAAATCCTTTCTTATTTTTTGAACTTAGATCATGTATATTGCCAAATAACGTAATATAGACTTACCTTGTGTCAAAAAATAACAAATATATAAATGGCCTTTTAAAAATGTTGTTTTACTTAAGTAAACATCATATTCATATATTCCAATAAACGGATTAGCTTTACATATAGATTTTTGTTACTCTTGCAATAGACAATAATGACGATTCATTGGTCCATCTATGACTCCGATAAAAAAATTAAACGCACTCAAATATAGACACGTCTGAAACAAAACTCATGTTCACAGGCGAGTGTTTTAAAAAGCAGAAGAAAGCGGTGCATCCTGCGTTTTAGATGTTAATGAACCCTTATAAACGAATTTTCCATTAAGTGGTCGGGACTCGGGACACAATCAACTTTGGCATAAAGTGGTGGCGACATATCCCACATTATCTAGCTTATTACACAGCTATTTGATTTAATCATTTGTAAATATACTGCCATGTGTGTCATTAAGACATATTTATATTTAATTTTGTGTAATATTAACTGTACCTCTCAAAGTGATTTGCAGCATCTAGGTCAGCGTGTGTTATTAGTTTCAGGCAGTTGTAATCAGGCCAAAATAACATACCAGGTGAAATTTTAAAACACTGTGTAATAAATAAGAATAAACTTTACCTCTCCGGCCTTTGTGGACATCTTTGGTCTTTGTTCAGCTCTTCATCGGGGTTAGGTCTTCTCAGACTGCCATCTGCCCCCCGTTTCCTACAAGTGGACCACCTGGAAGGGCCTTTGTTCCTGTTAGACAAGTTGACATGCATTTAAAACAAAAAAACTAAGTCAACGATGAGCAATTTATACTGACTTAAATAAACAATGTGTCCACTATGAACATGACCAGACAGTGTGAATAATTCTTCTTTTTAGTCTGGTTACAATTAGCATTCAATGTTTATTTGCAGTTTAATGGCTAATCAACCGTTTAAATCGATGTTTCACACTTGGACCCCAAACTTCGTCAAACAAACTAACGATATATTGGGCTTCGAATTAATCTTTCATTGTTATGTAAAACCAGACATAACAGCCCGCTATTAACACAAGCGTCAAACATACATAAATACAATTTATTACTAATACAAATGACATAATATAAACGGAGTAAGACATTGTAAACCTCTGCTGCACACTTGTGGCGCCATATTTTCATGATGTGAACACAATACTCTACTGGCGGGAGAATTACATACGACATTTATTAGCATTACAAAGCAACATTTCAATGACTTACACGTATAAACAGAACAAAAATGAAGGTGATACGAATACAGATGTTTTGTCCAAACTCCAAACTATTTTAAAATTGCGCAGCACCTAACATTAGAGACTGTTACTCTGAGTGAATGTTGCTATGCTAGCAAACCGCTGTTACTCGACGACGCATTAAAGTGACAAAACAAAACGAAAATCCAGCCGCTACTACAGCTTTTTGAACTCCTACCTGTTTTCGTCGTGTTTGTTATCATTTTCAAGTCTGTCTTGTGGAATTGTAGACATTGCTGAAGATGAAAATTAGACGCCACACAGCAGAGTAACTCCCGGGTTCAGATTAAACCGCGCCAATGTCCCACACACTGTACGTCAACATTCAGGTCACATGACGCTCGAGAGGCGGTGTTTGTGAGGTCACTCACATTCGGACCCGCCCAAATTTGCTAATTATTGCCGATTATTGCAAGATGAGCAAAATTAGCTGCAAAATTATTGTCTGTAGGATTGTAACTGAACTATTATATTCATAGTACCATTAAAGGCCCTGTGTAATTAAAAGTATTTCATTTTAGTATGAATACCTTAGGCTTTACCAATATGGCAAAAAAAGTTAAAATATATGCTAAATACATTTTGTAGAAAGTACAGCTTAATTTATTGTTGGAAAAATACATTTTTGTAAACATATTTCAAAATGTATTTCAGTACATACATTTTGCAATAAAAAAAATATAAAAAACTTTTTATTTTCAGTATAAATACGTTTTAAGAATAAATATAAATTGGCATGGTCAAAAACACTGACAAAATTCTTATACGGAAGATATAAGCATTCAAAACCTACAGTTTGGCACAGGTGCAAAAAAGTCTACTTTTTTTACCATTTCATGAAATTTCTTGTCCAATAAAAAAAAAAAAAAAAAATCCTGTCCAATCAGATGCTCTTTAGATGCTGAGGCATTCCACCCTCTACATTGGGTTGAGGCACGGTCACTTTGTCTGACGATACTGTGGAGAGCTGCTTATTTTTACAGTGAAAGCAAACGGGCCAACAAACTACACATATGTACAGTTATAATATTACAGTTATATATAATATCTCCGAGACCACATGGCACAGTTTTAAATCTTCAAGCATATTAAACAAAGCAACAAAAACTAGTGATGGGAGAAACGAAGCTTTTCGAAGCTTCGAATCAATTGAACCAATTGCCTCACAAACTGATTCAGTTTTTCGAAGCGTTCGAATCACCACACACGCTGGCGACATCTGCTGGTCAAAATAGTGTAAAAGCAGCAAGATCTGTCTAAACATTTTACACTTTTTACAAAATAATAGCAAGATTGTTCTAAAAATATGATTTTAAGCAAAATTAAAGTATTACATTTAATTAAGACATAATTAAATGTGTATTCTGTGTTTTTAGTTTTATTTATGGCAAACACATCATTTAAACGAACTCTCTTTTTAATTCTGCACATTTTTGTCATTAAATCTGTCTATAAACAAAAAGTAGACAAATTGGTAGTGTTATTAAGCATTGTTATTATTATTTTTTTATGAAAATCCACAACACCTGAGCATAAAAACATTTTAGTGAAAGAGTTTATGCGAAATTGCCTTGTTTTCATTGACTGCATTTTCAATTTGTGCAATTTAAAGGCTAATGGAAACACAGCTACTGTGAATGTTCCATAGGCTTACCCCCTCATTTTTGTATATGAATCATCTGTATGATGTTGAATTTTTTTATTGGACAAATACAATACATTTCTGTACATTACAGCCATTTCCCATGGCTATATTTCTACAGGTAGACAAATGTGTCTATATAGCAAAGATTTCCTAACATTGTTTAATCAAGTCCGGCTTTTTGTGTGCTCAGGAGCCAAACTTAGAGAAAGTGTCGAAGTCCTGTACTAATTTAATAAAGGAAACCATTTGTAATAAAATAAAATGATTTTCAACACACAAGGTCGTTAAGGTTAAGCATTCACAGTGCCTTGGAAAAAGTGAAAAGTTTACACTTCCCTAGTTTTAGTTTTAAAGTTGTGTACAAGTGTATCAGTCAACATCATAGGTTCTGGAAAATGTTCAAATATGCAGAAGAATGTGTGGGATCTGGAGATTTTTCTGAAGACCAGTGGGGAGTTTCATGTTCAAATCAAGTAAGAGAATCATGAACCACTATCACAAAACAGAAACAATAGTGGGTCAAAAAAGCCTTCTCCACAGAACTGTGATTGTATGTTTAATAAAACATGAAATATTGTAGTAGTGTACAGTTATCTTAAACACATTGTGTTTTGTCTACTTGTAGCTTTTTCAGCATTCTATGAAAAATTTATGCAGACAAACCAATACTCAAGTCTGCATATAAAGTAATTCATAATGTCCTAGCTGTTATAATTAACTGTTATGTGCTACCACATTGCATATTAATTTATACACGCACAAAAAGAATGTATAAATGAATTTATGTAACTGAATGATCGGTATTATGTTGAATTTATTGGCCAAATACAATACGTTGCTGTGCATTATAGCTATTTCCCATTCAGTTTCTATGGAGGAACAATGTGTCTATAAAGCAAAGATTTCCTAACATTGTTTAATCAAGTCCAGCTTTTTGTGTACTCAGGTGGCAAACTTAGAAAAAGTGGAAGTCCTGTACTATAATTAAGTGTTATATGTGCTACCACATTGCATATTCATTTATACACACACCAAAATAGAAAAATGCCAATTGAAATGATAGCTTTTTTTAAGCGTATCTAGGGAAGCAGTGAATTAAGTTTTTATTTCCTAAGCAAATGCATAACTGTCCAAAGCTAAAATTCTCTACAGGCCAAGTTCTGAAAGCTTTATGAACAAAATCAGTCAATGATAATTAGCAGTAACTTTTATTTTCTTCAATGACAGTACATACACCATAACGCAGAATGTTTTGGGACACCTGCCTTTACATGCACATTAACCTGAATGACTTCCAATTCTTAATCCATAGGTTTAATATAGAATTTGCCTGCCCTTTGAAGCTATAACAGGGCTTAGTGTGTTATGAACATTCTTCTAAAAGCACATTTGTCAGACACTAATGTTGGACAAGAAGGCCTCGCTCGTATTCATCCCAAAGATGTCCTATTGGGTTGAGGTCAGGACTCTGTCCAGGCCAATCAAGTTCATCCACAAACTCACAGCGGGTCCCCAGGAGAAAAGGTGAAGACTAAATATTCAAAAAGACCCCATCCTATAAGAGGAACAGATATGTTAAACACAACTGTATAAATGCATAGTAAGCTATAGTTATTAGGAAAAATTAATTGTTGCAGGCTTCTTTGTCAGATTATTGGAGATCAGGTCACCAAAAATCAGTGCCAACCCTGCATTTGCTTTTCCAAGATATAAAGACATCACAGAGAAACGCTTCTGCCATGATGGTATCAACTTGGATTAACATCTCTGAAATGTTTGTTACCTGCTCTAGGATGATACAAATGGACGGTTCGACCAATTCCTTTACTTTTATTCCTCTTTCTGCAGGTGAAATGATAAATTAGAGGAAACAAGTAGACAAAAAGCAATACAAGTAATGTGACTGTGATCAGATATAAAAGTCGTCTTCATTATTACATGTAAGAATGATGTGTTGATAAGGTTCATCACATCACAGCTGACCACACGCTTATTAATCATCAGCAAACATCCTTACCAGAGAGAAATATTCAGTCCTGAATTGCTGTGAAAGAAAATAAATCATGTTAATAGTCATTAATTCCATCACATATATAAACTATACATATTGCAGATGTACTCAGGGGATGAAGATTCGTCATTTTTATAAGAATGATTTGATCTGTACATCATAGCACAGCACCATATCCATAAAAGGTTATTTAAAATCAGACCAAGACTAAATTATTACAGTGCACGTATTAAATCACATAACCTAAATATCAAAAACACTTACCAATCAACGCAATCATCCATTTGAATCAAGGTACTGTGGTATATTGTGCGACCTGTAATAAACAAATATTAAAAACCTCCACTACAAACCAAGAAAACACAAAACTACACAGCATGAGATGTTTGCTCTCAGACTAGGGCTGCCCCATTTTGTGAGCACAGTCCACTCTCAGGAAGCATGGCATCACCAGTACTGATCATCAGAAATGACTAAAACAGCCAAACCTGACGGAGCACAAACAGCAGTGCCTTTCTCTTCCAGCAGAGTAACACTACTTCAGGCATGAGAGAGGCCTGCTAGCTGACTGCCGCTGGAGAAACAAATATACACAAGAAAATAATTCACTTACATCACAAATACCAGTGTTCACAGCTGGACATTCTTCATTTGGATTTTGGAGGTCATCTGATTACATTCATCAACCTAGAAGTACAACAAGTACAAAAGATTAAGACACGATCCTCCACACGTGTTGCGGTCAAGAACGCACGCGCTCAGATACTATCAAACAGCGTTTTGTTCAAACAATCACGTGAGTGCAAAAAGCAACAATAGACTGATGATTAAAACAAAATGAAAAGCTCAAACTACTTCTACAGTACCTTCGCCAGGCGACATAATCGTAATTTCTTGTTTTGCCGTAGCACACGACCGCCGATGCACCATTGTATAAAAGAGGGCGTGCGTAAAGCAGCGGTCGGTATTTATAGAGCTGCTGTACGCCGTAGAAGAAGAGCTCGCAGAGTCACGTGATAAACGCATTACAGCGCATGTCAACCTTAATGCGATACGTAAATGGATCCGCCATATTGTAAAGGGCAAAATTGCATTTTTACCTCAAAATATTCTAGCAGAGTGCAGACAGACATAAAACCTCCATGTTTTGACTGTAGATCGCGTTAAACATTGAGTGTTACAAGGCTGTGGTTAATGTATTCCAGGTTGTTTCATTTTGAAATTGAGGTAAATTAATGATACTTTTACTTTAGTTAACGTACCATTATTGCGTTTTTAACAAGGATCCGGGCAAAATAAATGCACAATTAAGCTAACTTTTACCAGTGTTTACCAGCTCTATTACCAGAGTTACGATTTAAGTTGCATATAGCCTAAAATAAATAAAAGGTGTTATAATTCAGAGGAGATCTGCTAATGTTGCATTAGACTTGAGCATTAACGCTACTGTATAACCAGTCACAAACGTTTTGATTCGCACTGCAGAAAACGCTGGGGTTGTTTAATGCGTGGTTCAATGGTTTTTATACACACCGTCTAAATCTGCATTTGTGATTTCTCTCATTCATTGTCGTTTTTTTTTTTTTTTTTTGACTCGAAAGTGCATAATCATTAAATAATTCCCTAAATGTTTCTTAGTTTGTTTAATCTAGAGCCAGAATATTTCTCTACTTTGTTTATTAACGCTAAAGATTTCACATTAAAATGACTTCTTGTTGGGTCATATACAGTTACATTGAATATAACTCTGTGAATGTTAACGTGATAGTTCAGTAGTTTTGAAGCAGGGTTATTATTGTTCTTAGTTACTGTGTTACCCGTAGAAGTTGTCACATTGCACTCATCTTGTATAAAAAGGGGGGATAGCTATTATAATATATCCACAGTTTTTCATAGTCATCTGGATCATATCTTCAGGCTCAGTGAACAAAAATTGTGCATTATAAAATGATAAACTTCTGTGACGAACTGGGATATGTGAGATAATGTATACAAAGTATGAGGTTTGTGGATAAGGATGCCTTTAATGACATAAGAGAATGTATGTTGGTTTGTTTATGTTATGTACATTTAAAACAATAAAAACACTTTAAAATAAAATAACACATTTGATAATGCTACAACTTTTATCTATGGGTGTATATATTTCAAATTCAGTATTTAATGAACATGACATTGATTTAAATGACAACTATATTTTGGTTACAGAGAAAACATCCATCAAAGCTAAAGGACTTTGGGGCAACACAAAGCGAACCCTGAAATCACCAAGCAAGCAAAAATAAATGAGGTAATGGCAGTGGGTGCAAATACACGTATGCCACAGGCAAAGGTCAACAAGCTCATGATTAACTTCATTTGTGAGGGTCTTCGTCCATTTTCTTTGGTTGAACAACCTGCTTTTAAAGAACTATTAGTGGCTCCTTAATGCAAGATCATTTCCAGACCCACTCTTTGGACCAGAATTGATGGAGCTGCCACTCAGCTGAAGAAGACTTTGGTGTCGCATCTCAGTAAAGTCAGCTATGTTGCCTCTACTACTGATTGTTGGACAGCGCACCAGCAAAGTTACATAGGGGTCACAGCTCATTGGAAAGATGAGTTAACCCTGGAGAGGAGATCTGGCGCACTTGCTTGCCAGAGATTGAAAGGGTGGGTCACACACCTTTAATGTCCTGGCAGCCGCTCTTGATGACATTCATTTGGGGAAAGTGGTAAGAACCACAAATGACAGCGGTTCAAACTTTATTAAAGCATTCAGGGGTGGTGTCCCTGACAGAGATTAGCTTAAGCCAGGACTAGGCCATAGTTTAATTATGAAATATAACTAGTTTCAACAAACATGCCTTACTAAGGCATGGACTAGGACTAGTCTAATATTTGTCTGGGAAACCGCCCCTCAGTGTGTTTGATGAGCAAAGCCAGACTGAGGATGAAGAGTCAGATCAAGACTCTTCTGAAGAACCTCAAGCTGACTACCTTGACACATTTGCCTCAAAACTCAGCAAAATGGAAACATCTTCCAAAATGTGTGTATCCCTTATCAGAAATAAATATGATGCATTATTATGCGTGTCTTCTCCTGTTTCTTTTCCTCAATGAAATCCAGAAGGTACCAAGGTACAGGGAGCTTTCCTGTATCTCAACAAAATGGATCTTTTGAACTAATTTCCACACATCAAAAACCTCTCTCATAAAGGAATACACCCACATTTTGGGAATTAAGCTTATTCACCGTATCCCCCAGAGTTAGAGAAGTCCATACATACCTTTCTCATCTCCGTATGTGCTGTAACTCTGTCTGACGCAGCCCCCGGTATCTTAGCACAAAGACTGGAAGTGAATGGCTCCATCTAGCATACTGCTCCCAATAAGCACTGCTACATGGGCTGAGTGATTTGCACAACTCTGACAAACTCTCTGCTCCTCACCAGGGGGCTTATCGGGTGCTGCGAGCAAATCACTCCCCCCCCCCAAGTAGCAGTGCTACACCTTCTGAGAATAAAGTTCCCAGTATGTATACTGTTAAAAGATGGCTGTGTCTCATATGACCTTGTTATTTGTACACGGTGTGACTATACAAATCACAACACATAAATAGGAAAGTGTTTGCGTTATTTTGTCACTTATTGGGAGCATTATGCTAGCTGGAGCCATTCACTTCTAGTCTTTGTGCTAAGCTAAGCTAGCCGGGGCTGCATCAGACAGAGTTACAGCATGCACGGAGATGAGAAAGATATGTATGGACTTATCTATGGGGGATACGTTGAATAAGCTAAATCCCCAAAATGTGGGCGTGTTCCTTTAAACTCAACACCGGCCTTTCTGCCTCAGCCCCCTGTGACATTCTCTTTAGCTGTGCTGGACTACTATTCACTGAAAAGCGAGTCAGGATGAACTCTGCCAACTTTAAGCAGCATTTGGTTTTATACAGTAAGGATGGACACAAATAAACTAAGGATATACAGAAGGGCAGGGCAATGTAAATAAGCTACCATGTTGTTCATTTGATGTTTTGTTATTTAACAGGTCTGTTATCTGATAATGGCAGAGTTTTGTCTTAAATACTTGATAGGTCCTAACTTAAAGTTTTGCAGCATGACCATCGTTAGTGTTTAAGAAAAGGATGATCTTCTGAATCCACAGTTTTTGCCATATTCAAATGTTGTGGTGTTATGGGATGATCTGAACTAAGATGGCATATGTATCTACCTAAATGTTTTTGTTATTGCACTTTAATTGTAAAGGTGTTCCTTCACCGTGCAAACAGCCGCCTCAGTTCTTTCCATTATGTTTGTTGTATGATGATGCAATCTAACTCCTGTCAGAACTGACTTCCTCCTCACGGTGAAACTGTGATTGTGCAACTTTAGATCCAGGTAGGCGTATTAAGGGTGGAGTTTATTGAAGCACTGCCACGCTATTGGCCTGACAGTCCAAAGGAGTTTTATTTTGGCTTCCAGGCTGAAGATCGGAGGCTATTGGCTCCGTGAGGCCCATTTAAAGCCCTGGCTCACACTGGCCCGATTGTGCAAAAGCAACTAATGAGTCCTGCAACACAATAAAAGCACAGTTGATGTCAAATAACATATTTACACATTAAACAGTTTACATTTCTGTATGTTTCTGAACATTCTTCATTACCTCTTGAGAAGATGATGCCGCTCTATTAGATGCTGGATATGGAGATCCATTTTCTGTGTCTGCTGAACACTCCACGTCCAACTGAAAGTCCCTGATGCCACCTAGATCAATTTCCTCTCTGTTAAACATAAAGCAGGTAAATATTTAAATGTTGAGATTTAAAGTTAAATGTATATGAATTCATTAGGGAAAGTTTTGGTTTAAGGTCCTAACACTGCTCAATAATTATTTTCATTTTTATCACAATTATCTTGTTGTTTTTATCTTCTGCAGAGTGCTAAATAAAGTAGAAATATTCCAAGTAGTCTCTCAGTTAATATAAAGTTATTAAGAAAGAGTTACATTTAGGCATTTTTGGTTTTGGATAATCATGAAACACACATTTGCTGCAGTTCACTTCCCTCTTTTTCACGGTGATTCTGCATCTTTGCATTGACCTTGGTGATGTAAGGCTTGGATGCAGCTGCTCGGCCATTGAAACCCATTTCTTGAAGCTCTCTACGCACTGTTCTTGGGCTAATCTGAAGGCCACACAAAGTTTGGAGGTCTGTGGTTATTGACTCTGCAGAAAGTTGCCGACTTCTGCGCACTGCTCGCCTTAGCATGCGCTGACCCTGCTTTGTGATTTTACGTGGCCTACCACTTCGTGGCTGAGTTGCTGTTGTTCCCAACTGCTTCCATTTTGTTACAATATTACTAACAGTTGACTGTGGTATATTCAGTAGTGCGGAAATTTCACGTATGGACTTATTGCACAGGTGGCAACCTATCACTGTACCACGCTTGAATTCACTGAGCTCCTGAGAACGACCCATTCTTCACAAACGTTTGTAAAAGCTGTCTGCATGCTTAGGTGAGGCCATAAAAGTGATTGAAACACCTGCATTCAATGATTTGGAGGGGTGTCTCAAAACTTTTGGCAATATTGTGAAGTTTGCATGTAATAAGAGCAGGGTTTGAGAAGGGTTGGAGCTGAACTCTGCAGGACAGTGGGTCCCCAGGAGACAAGTTGAAGACTAGATCTTTAAAAAGGACCCATCCTATAAGAGGAACAGATGTTAAACACAACTGAATAAATGCATAGTATAGTCATTAGGCAAAATTAATTGTTGCAGGCTTCTTTGTCAGATTATTGGAGATCAGGTCACCAAAAATCAGTGCCAACCCTGCATTTGCTTTTCCAGGATATTAAGACATTACAACAGAGAAATGCTTCTGCCATGATGGTATCAACTTGGATTAACAACTCTGAAATGTTTGTTACCTGCTCTAGGATGATACAGATGTATGGTTCGACCACTTTTATTCCTCTTTCTGCAAGTGAAATGATAAATTAGAAAAAAACAAGTAGACAAAAGCAAATCTTACAGTAACGTGACTGTGATCAGATATAAAAGTCGTCTTCATATTAAAATGTAAGAATGATGTGTTGATAAGGTTCATCACATCACAGCTGACCACACGCTTATAAATCATCAGCAAACATCCTTACCAGAGAGAAATCTTCAGTCTTGAATTGCTGTGAAGGAAAATAAATCATGTTAATAGTCATTAATTCCATCACATATATAAACTATACATATTGCAGATGTACTCAGGGGATGTCGAATTGTCACTTTTATAAGAATTAGATCTGTACATCATAGCACAGCACCATATCCATAAAAGGTTATTTAAAATCAGACCAAGACTAAATTATTACAGTGCACGTATTAAATCACATAACCTAAATATCAAAAACACTTACCAATCAACGCAATCATCCATTTGAATCAAGGTACTGTAGTATATTGTGCGACCTGTAATAAACAAATATTAAAAACCTCCACTACAAACCAAGAAAACACAAAACTACACAGCATGAGATGTTTGCTCTCAGACTAGGGCTGCCCCATTTTGTGAGTACAGTCCACTCTCAGGAAGCATGGCATCACCAGTACTGATCATCAGAAATGACTAAAACAGCCAAACTTGACGGAGCACAAACAGCAGTGCCTTTCTCTTCCAGCAGAGTAACACTACTTGGCATGAGTGAGGCCTGCTTAGCTGACTGCCGCTGGAGAAACAAATATACACAAGAAAATAATTCACTTACATCAAACACCAGTGTGTTAACAGCTAGACATTCTTCATTCATCCACCTAGAAGTAAAACAAATCCAAAATATTGAACGATCTTAATTTTACACGCGCCAAGATACTATCAAACAGCGTTTTGTTCAAACAATCACATGACTGCAAGTCACAAATAAATAAACTTATTAGTTAAAAAAATGTAGAGCTAAAATTACATCTAATAGTGATGGGCGATTTCGAAGCACGCTTCATGAGGCTTCGAACATTTACGATTACATTTATGATTCTTTTGTTTCGAATCATTGGTTCGGAGCTTGTTTCAAACTGGCCAAATGCTGCGTCCGAAACCGCCTACTACATACTATATAGTACGCGAAAAGCAGTAGGCGAGGCAAGTAGTATCACGTGATTGTAGCAAACGAGGCTTCATTACGTCATAACTGTTTCGAAACATTTCGAAAATCCGACGATTCATTTTATTTTTTTTATTTTATTCTATTCAAAAACAATGTACAGATAACAAAAATGACAAATTATAACAATAACAACAAGAGTATAAAAAACAAACAAAACAAACAATATAGAACAACCAGGGGGGAGACAGGGGTAGCTGCAGCTTGGAGCAATGGGCGTGGCAAGAGTTAGGGGCGTGGCAAGAGGTAGGGGCGTGGTAAGAGGTTTCTCATTGGTCAAAGGAGCTTCCTCCGGGCAACTGCGTTGGCCAATCAGCCGTAACCATAGTTATACGTCATTTCCTTTAGCTAAAATGAAATCGTAATTTTCTTTGAAGGAAAGAAGAAGATGGATATAATACATGTGCGATTTAATTTGATGGTCTCTTTGCTTAACGTCTTTTCTGCTTCGGGGATTATTTAATTGTTGTTGACAGATACATGTTACAGTGAGAAAAATTAATGACTGCATTTGCATCGAAGACATCCGAGTCGGCGATTTATGTCGATGTCCGTTCTGTGCTCTCAGTGTTGTTAGACCTTGTGATACAAAGCCATTTGCAAAGCCACAGATTTCGCGCGGTTCGCCATGAAGGGAGTCAGTATGCGTTCTACTTAGATAGAGAGTTTGATGGCTTCTGTTCGAAGGAATGAGTTTTGAACACAAGAACACAAGCCTTTGATGACAACTTCAATTGACGTTTCAAAAAAATTATTGTAAAAATGACTGAATAAATGTTTTTTTGATAAAATGGTGTTTGTTTTGATTAATTGATTAATGTCACTTAAAAGAAGTTTATTAAACCGTTTTTACTTCATTTAATAATTATATGGTGAGTGTTTTATCAAACACGTACATGCCTTTGTACAGCCAAAACATTTGCTGTACCATTTTTATAAAAATAACATTACTTTTAGATACATTTTTATCTTTAAAATAATAATTAGTTTTTTACTGATTTTTTTATTTTATTATTTAGTTCAAATACAGACATTTCAAGTATAATGCAATAAAAACGATGAAAACAAAGCATTGTAATTTTACAGCTCAAAATGTGTAAATCGGAGAATAACAAGTATAAAATGAAAAATACAAACGAATACAAAAATAAAAGTTTTTGAATCAAAGTAGTTATAGATATTTTCAAAAACGTTTTGTTTTGTGATCTCATGTTTGAAAGGGTTTCAAAGTATACTGCGGGGTCTTATAAAAGGTAATATAGGAGGGTTTCTTTTATTTGTGTATTATGCATATAAAACGTCGACAAAATAATTTAATTATATATTTTTTCCAGAAAAATATGGGTTTTGGAAACAAAGTAAAATGTCATGAGGTTCTAAATTCTAATACTGGGAATTTCTTTTGTAGGAATACCTGTTTTGAAGTCAGTCCAAAATGAAATAGAAAAAGGGCAATACAAAAATAAATGTTTAATATCTTTAAGTGATGTTTTACAAAAAGGGCATTTATCACAAACATTATGAATGTTTTTAATGATTGATCCTGAAAAAGTTGCGGTGGTGATGACGTCATGTAACCCGCGTCATACAGAAGGTGTCGAAGGTAACGTACTTTTGAATGAATTCTCAATATCATTATTGTTATTTTTACAGTGAAAGAAATGTATTTTGTATAGTGTTATATATGCAGCTAAATATTGTGCTATATGAAGAGTTGCCATTAGGGGGCAACAGTGTTCTATATTAGAGTGAGTTCTGTACTGAATAAAGCAGTAAAAGAAGTGAGTGAATCAGCAAACAGCGTGTGAGTGTTGCTCTGTGTGTTACGATAAAATTGTTTATATACATACATCAGCAAGCAACATAATATATAGTGATTAAGTTTAGGGCTCGCTTTTATGCGGATCAGGAAGCTTTTCGCGTCCAACTGAAAAGACCTTACGGCACGCCCCATTCCTCGTGGCACGCCCCATTTCTTTCCGACCTCTTGCCACGCCCATTGCTCCAGCCTGCAGCTACCTCTACTTGCCAGGGGGAGGTATAGGTTAAAAAAAAAAATCCGACGATTAACCACTAGGGGGAGTTGATCACAAATGACCATAGACAGCAAATGACCAGTGTAGGCGGGCTTCTATACTCTTTGGTGTAGGTGAACTAGGTTCAGTTTTATTGTAAAAGTTTATAAAACATTCTATCCTTCTGACTAATAACACTACCATTTTGTCTACTTTTTGTTTATAGACAGATTTAATGACAAAAAATTTGCATAATTAAAAAGGGAGTTCGTTTTAATTATTTGTTTGCCATAAATAAACACAGAATACACTTTTAATTATGTCTTAATTAAATTAAATAATTTATTTTCTTAAAAACATATTTTTATAACAAACTTGCTATTATTTTGTAAAAAGTGTAAAATATTTGGACAGATAGTGCTGCTTTTACACTATTTTGACCAGCAGGTGTCGCCAGCGTGTATGGTGTTTCGAACGCTTCCAAAAACTGAATCAATTTACGAAGCAATTGGTTCAATTGATTCAAAGCTTCGAAAAGCTTCGTTTCTCCCATCACTTACATCTACAAAACCTTCGCGTGGCCACATCATCGTTTTTGCCGTATTTATTGTTTTGCCGAATCACACGTAAGCCCCTGCCGTACCATTATTAAAAAAAGAGAGCACGTAAAGGAGCTGCTGCGGAGTCACGTGATATATGCATGCAGGCCCGGGGTGGGTAATCGGGAGAACCGGGAGAATTCCCGGTGGGCCGCTTCACTTTTGGGCCGGTCGAGTTTTTTTTTTTTGTCACGTTAGTGAGTCTATCTTCAAATGAAACTTCACACGTTTCGCATTGACACTGCAGCGCGCAGCCTCTGCATGGGTTGTACCATGTGAAGGAGTTTTCCCCTCCCCTCCCATAGAGTTGGTTCGGTCCATAGCACGTCCAAGAAAACTTTTCTCCGGTAGTCTGGGCCGGCTCTACCGTAACAATACGCGTCTGAGAGGAGGAGGGCGTAAAAAACAGGTTGAAGAAAAAATACATTGGAGGAGGATGCTGCCAAATGTGCCAAACTTACAGATTTATTTTCAAGAGGACAAACAAATGTGACAACAGGTACCTTAAAGAGAAATAAGCCTAGTAATCATTAGCATTAGCAACGTAATTATTCAGCTAATACCGTTGTCAAACTATTTACAAGCCAAAATTTTTTTTTGTTAAAATATTACCCTTTTGTGTATACATGGCGATTCATAGACTTTGCAAATATTATGCAAGCAGCTTCTGAGCAGTCCCCCGCTGAAAATGAGGAGGCCATGAGTAAACAATATGAATTAAAGTTATTTAACCTTCAGGTTGTGTTCAGAACCCTATAACACCTTTTGTTTTCCCAGTCAAAAATGACCAGCCTAAAAAAGCTTATAAATCACTTGTTATGCTATATAACCAATATTGTATTCAATATTTTTGTCAAATTGTTTTCTTTTTTAATTAGGACTTTTATATTTCTATTGGCATTAATCATCGGCCTCATAGCATTAGCAATGCTAATAATTTATCAACCTTTCCTTGTGGAATACACTCTAAAAAGGGCTGGGTTATTTATTGGACAGAACACACTGAAGGGTTAAAATTGACCCAGTGCTGGGTTGTTTTAACCCACCTGTTGGGTTATTATAATCCGTGGTTGCATAACAACAACCTAACATTGGGTTATTTTTAACCCAGCATGGAGTAATTTTTAACCCAGCATGTGTTCTGTCCAATATTTACCCATTATGGGTAAAAAGTAACCCAGCCTTTTTTAGAGTGTAGAGGAATATTTTTGTTAACTTCTTAAGTGAAATATTATTTAACTTTTACCTTATTTGTTGAACCATGATATTAATAAAAACTATAGTAAGAGCTGAACTGTTGCTTTATTTATCCAATTTGAAAAAAGTGCTAATTTGGAATAACACTATGGAAAAAGTGGGCCGGTCTTGGGCCTGAAACTCCCGGGCTGAAAAGTGGTCCCACTCCGGCCCTGTATGCATGCCAGCGCATGACCCCTTAATGCGATACGTAAACGGATCCGCCATATTGTAAAGGGCGAAAATGCATTTTACAAAAACGAATTTAGCAAACCGAGTGCCGACAGACATGAAACCTGCATGTCTATAGATTTAGTAATTATAGGGCACTGGTGCAAAATACTGTAATGAGTGTATATGTGTGTATAGTTGATATGGTAGTATGCAATGGGTATTCTGCAATGCAATCCAGATGCTAGTGACTATAGCAGGAGTTAACGGGAAATGTGGAAATTGTCAGGATAGGGTGGAGGTGTTTTGTGTATGTAATTTGTGTTTGAGTGTGTTATGTACAATGTGTTGCCATTGTTCAATCCCCACCAATAGAGGCTCATCATATATCCTAACATCTTAGCTAGCATAAGAACATGCTTAGAAATGCCGTAACCACCAAGAAAAGAAATCAGCTCTTACCATAACTTTAGCAACTACCTAGAATACCTTAACCACGCCTTGTAACATCTATTGTAAGCCGAGGGGCACCCTTCTTGTCACTACTTAATCCATACAGGCAACATGAGTAGTGACAGACCACCTCTACAGATACCTGAGGAGCTGTTCATTACTAAAACCGTCATCAGTCACTTCTTTTCTTGCACGGATGGTATAGTTTTGGTAAAATCCCAGACCTGACTGACACCTTTAAAGGTAAAATATGTTTTAAACACAAAAAAATAATAGAAATGTTCACTCTCATTATCTTAATGAATCTGTTTCCCCTTCTTATGCTGTCATTAAATGGAAATGAGGAATATTTAGTGGAAAATATTTCTTTAATTCACAACCAAAAAAAAATTAATAATCTGTGATTAGACATTTGCTAATTCATTGCTGACTACATATCATGATTTTGAGCTTTGCTTTAAAGATGTTTTGTCTAGTTTTCTACTTTTGAGAAACAATATGAAAATAATTACTATATGTAATTTAATTATTTTGCTAACAAAGTATTTTATACACAAATGCAAGAGTTACCAAATTTTTTCTCATTTTCATGAAGATGTTTTAATGTACACTAAATTATTATCTTTATCTAGTAACAAAAAGGCTATTAAAACTTTAAAAGTATGCACACTTTTTGGTGTTTTTGTATAATTTTGTAATGATTGGCTTTTCATAAACCCCTGGCTTTTCTTTTTTCTTTACCGTTCTGTTATTTTCTTCACTGTTTTATTATCTTCACGTTTATTCTCTAAGCATCTATATAACTAATAATAAAAAACAGCCATACCCCGGGTAGAGTGGGCCCTCACAGTGACAGGTGAGGGTATGGCACGAAGTTATAAACAAATGGAATAGTATCCACTATCCATCGTTTTAAAGAATGCTTGGTCACCGGGAAACCTTTGTGGGTAAACCAAAGCCTCCACTGAGCAGTCTTGTGAACATTTGCTTCCAATGCTCGCACAGGACACACCAAATTAGCTTTTCCTGATCCACACTCCTGAACGTGGGAGGACAAAAGGCCTGTAGAACAGCACTGCGCATTGTTCAATACCTAGGCACATATCCGGGTTATAGGTACAGAAAGGCCTTCGCGGTTCTTGGGGCAAATCTTAAGATGCGTAGGAGATACCGACAGGGCCTGAGGGTCTTCCCTTCGCTTTAGGGAGGTAATAGCCAGAAGAAACACTGTCCAAAACAACAGAAGCCGTCTGGCGCGGTGTCAAGCGGCTCAAACAGAGCCCCTGAGAGCCCTTCCAGCATGACCGTCCCATGTTCATACCCCAGTGCAGCTAACAGGTCTTAACCTGTGAGTGCCACAAAGAAAGCAAACCATCAACGGGTGTCTACCCACTGATAAGCCTTCCAAAGGAGTATGGCAGAGAATCACTCCTGCAGAAACCTCAGCACCACAAAAAAAAAGTTTTATTAAAATATTTATTATTTATAACAATGATGGTAAACACAAAGTTAACAGTGCCCATTTATTTTTAGCAGGAGAAACAAATTCTATGGAAATGAATGGGTATTGTCAGCTGTGTGCTTACCATAATTGATCTTTTGTGGTCAGTGCGCTGACATATAGCACATAAACAAATACAAATCATCTTTAACTCCTCCTGCAGTCATGCACACAGAGAACAAAAGGTAAGAGAATGAAATGAAACAAACTTTAAATAAAATAAAATATGAAAACGTTTTGGTGTCCTTAATCTAATGTGCACCATAGACCAGAAAAAAGTAACCAAAATAATTTTTAAACAACTGAACACAAAAAGAAACCGAAACATTTACAAATAATAAACATACAATAAACCAAACAAATACAAAACACATCAGAGACAATTATTACATCATCACGTTAATCTATGATATCAAGACATAGAAACAATTAAACATGACTACTACAAACTACAATAAACTAAGGACTACAAAATGACAAACAACTTATAATAAAAGACAGTGACATGAACATAAAACACAGAACCTGATACTTACATTCTAAACACAAACGGTGCTAATTAGCACTAAAAGTGGTTCTTGGCTCTTAATCATAGAGGAACCATTTTTAGTGCTATATAGCACCGGTGAAGCACCTATGAAGAACCATACGGGGGTCATATAGCAGCACCACATACGGTTCTACATAGCACTATATGGTTCTACACAGGTGCTACACAGGTACTTTACTGGTGCTATATGACACTAAAAATGGTTCCTCTATGATTACGAGCAAACCACTTTTAGTGATGTTTGTTTTTAGATTGTATGATGATCAGTGTTTGCTTTATTTGGAACCTTTACTGTGGAAAATGTTGGATGAGTTTAATAAGAGCTGATATTATCAATCATTATTTTACATGAATGAAACTCGGCCTTCACTATATTTCATAACACAAACAGGAAATTCTGTGTCAGAGATTCAACTGAACGATTCTAAAGAGAAGAATCAAATGAATGTACTAACTCATATGATTCACTTAAGATCCAGAAATAAATCACATTTAACTCTGATATGAGCTCATAATCTTTATTAATCACACATTAAACAGAACAGGAGTGACACATTTAATGAGTAAATATCATGAACGTTTACACAATCCTAAAATATAACTAACACATTCATTTCACATAATTCAACATAAAGAAACATAAGAAAATAAAGATTAACATACTGTAGAATATATATATATATTTGTTTTAGTATACATGAATGATTCTAAAATGAGGCATAATGTTTAATCTGTAATATGTCAGGTTAAGTTAATGGGCCCTAATGCCAAAGAACCCCCCAAAAAATGAAACATTTTAATGCAGATGAAGTTGAGTTTTCGAGATTCAGGAATGCTGATCCAGCGAGGATCTCCTCCAGATTGAACTGCTCCAGATTTCACTTCATTGTCACAGTCGTCCACTGCGGTTTCGTTCCCTGGAGCCCAATTCCGATAACACAGCATCTCTCCATTCACCCAGAACCAAAGTCCAACAGCACAGGAGTGACGTAACCCCATCCACACAGCGTCAGTAGAGGCCCGATCAATCACATCTGTCACCATGAACTGAATCTCCTCTGAATCAACTGAAACCAGATCCACATGATTCTCTCTGCAGTATCTCAGAGCTTCAGACCAGCTCAGACTCTTTTGGATCAATATCAGATTATCTGAACACACAACAAACCACATGAGATCAAAACAAACATACAGGACAAACACATGTGGATGAACTGGATCATTTTAATAATAAACAAGCGTCTGTTGTCAAACACATATTCATTTTTATTATTCACCTTCTTGACACACAAAGGTACGAGATTCACTGCATTTCAAGTCATTCCACTGACCCTGCTGAAACGTTCTAACCTCTGTACAAGCTTCAGAACCACGAGAATTATCAGGTTGAGCAGGCAGCCAGTATCTGAATCCAGAGTCACTCTCATCTGTCCACTCCCATGAATCACTGAACAGACCAATCCAGGCTTCAGGTATGCTTTTGTCTTTCATGATGTTGTGAATCTGTTGATTCTCAGTCTGATTCCTCACACTGGTCAGATCAGTATGATGATGCTCTCTGCAGAATATCTGAGCGTCTCTCCATGATACTGAAGAACCATCAATGATGAATCCTTTACTGCTCTCTGTTTAAGAAAATAAAGATTGTTTGAGGATTTCCTTTGACTCTTATTACACTTACAGTATGGATTTAAATCTTCAGAAACTCTTGACTTCCTTTTTCAATGTTTTGTAATGAATTTGAGAGAATAAACTAATCTGAGTGTTTTTAGACACAAGTATGTAGTTTGCTGTAGTTTACAGAAGAGTAAATGTGTCAAACATAAACTCACATAATATTTCTTGTAAAGTTTACATCTGATGATGTTTTGTGAAGTGAAGGTTTGATGTAATTTCAGGAAGCTTTACTCACCATTGTAGCAGATGAATCTCATGTTTTTATTACAGTCCTGATGATGCCATGATCCATCTCTCATGTAAACACAATTATCTGGACCCTTTGAGTCTCCATTATACCAGTTTGTATATTTCACAGGATCACCCAGAGACCACTTCCATTTATAAACACTTGATCTATTCAACCCAATCCAGACACCTAAATTCCCATTGACACTCTTCATCAGCTGATTCTGGTCATTCATGTTTTTGACTTTGGCCAGATCTGTGTAGTTTTCTCTGCAGTATCTCTGAGCTTGAGTCCAGGTCATCTCTGTGTTTATATGGTAATAGCGGCGCTGAATGCATTCAGATAATGAACAGAGAGCTATGAAAGAAAGAGTTTGAGTCAAATCTCATGAGATTATAAAGCAAACATAAAACCAGAAACTCAAACTCACCGATGAGAAGAAGTCTGAAATAAAGAGTTTGAGCCATTTCTGAAAAATAAACACATTGAAAACACATTGAATTTTTGTTGATAATCACAATAAATTCATTTCAAATGTCTAAACTATTTTAATGTGTAGTTAATAAATATGAGAAAATTATATTAAAGCTTGTTATATATTACTGAAGCTGATCATTTACCAAATCTCTTTAGTATAACTCCTCATCAATTCTTTATAAAGTTTCATTAGAAGTTTTTGAACATTAATTTAATTCAAAATGTAATTTGTAATATCAAATATTATTTTAATAGGAATGAATAAATCCTTCTTACTCTTGAGTTTGTGTGTTTCTCTTCTGAATCTTCTGTTTCTTTGTTTGTGTGTTTAGATTATTATTATCCTGATCTTTAACACCTCCCATCATATGAATTTTTTTTTAAGACTAATTTTCATATTTAATTTCTTCTTTTTTGCATGAGCAAAATTACATTGACCACTGATATTGGACCCACCCACTTTTACTATCTCTATTCAGTGAATATGTCATTGAGAGCGCCGTCGGCTTGAGGAACGTCCTGATAAAGGCTGTATGTAAAACTCATTTACCTACAGCCATGACTTTCACGCTGCTGCTTCCTCAAATCCATTCCTCTTGGATCATTCAGAGTCCATATAAATTAAACTCATTTGTTCGTATGTTGCTTTTAAAGGCATGCAGTCTCTATTGCAGTACCCTGCTGAAAAAAACAGCATCAAACCAGCATGGACCAGCATGGGAATTATGCTGGTCTATGCTGGTTTGATGCTGGTTTAGCTGGTGCTAATGCTGGTGCTGGTTTAGCTGGTGTTCACAAGTAAACCAGCACCAAAACACAACATATGCTGTTCTTGCTGGTATGCTGTTTTTTCAGCAGGGTATTCAGTTAATACAGTTAAATTTACATTTAGTCATTTAGCAGATGCTTTTATCCGACTTACAACTGAGGTAACAATAAAAGCAATTAGAACAACACAAGAACAGCAATACATAAGTGCACTAGAACTAGTCTCATCAAGTTTAACACAGTATCCAGTGCATGGTTAGTACACTTTTATTATAATAAAACCAATGGTCATTTTTATAAGGGATATGCATGACAATTTTATCTGTGAACACCAACACACACAGCAGATCCATCTATTGGATTTTATTTGTATTGCAACCAAATTAATAATTCATATTCTGTTGTCTTTTAAATAAACAATTGCTTTAATTGAATAAAAGACAGGAGGGGTCTGAACTCTGGTGTATATTTGGTGGTCTGAGTGACAATAGGCCACTCCTGACATCCTTTGACAGAGCAGCGTATCTGCACTTTACTCATTCTTACTGACCACCTATACAGACATCTGAGGAGCAAGTCTATAGCAAGTAGGCCTGTATGGTTTTCGCTTATGTCAGATATTCCCTTACCAAAATTAACCATTGTTTTACTACAGTAACCATGTTTTTTTGTTTGTTTTAACTGTAGTAAAACCATGGTTAATTTTTGTAAGGGAATATCTGACATAAGCGAAAACCATACAGGCCTACTTGCTATAGACTTGCTCCTCAGTCAGATGTCAGTATAGGTGGTCAGTAAGCACAAAATAACCATGGTTTTGACAATCATGGTTTTACAAAAAAACACAGTGAAACCATGATTAGTGTAGTAAAACTATGGTTAATTTTCATTAGGGTTGTTAAGACTTTTTAATACTATGACCTATTTAATTTATTTTTCTACATCACCAAAAACATAACATCAAGGAAAAACATAACATCATTGTTTAGCACATTATTGATTTTTAAATGACAGAGATGACTTAAAAAAAACAACTTTATTAAATGAAAAACCCAGAAAGGCAATGAGTTACAATAGAGTCGTTTCTCTTTTATAAAAGTTTTAACCTTATTAAGTATAGGACAAATATGAATAAAAAAAAAAGTAAAGCAAATAGAGCCAAAAATGTAGTTTTTATTGCGTCAGGGTGCTGTTGATTAAGTGGTTGTAGGAAACACCTGTTCACATATACCCACAAATCTATTATCAAAATAAAGTTGATGCCATGTGATTTTCTGCCTGTGATTTTAATTCAAATGACCGAAAATGAAAAGGCTGCAACAAACTATCATTTGTAAAGCCAGCAGAAGATGAGCAGACAAAGAGAAGGAGGGAGGGTGAGAAAGTTAATGGTTATGCAGCAAATAGCCGACAATATAAAATACAATAACCAATGAGATTCAAACCTACACAAGTGTTCAAAAGATTAGGGTCACTTGACTGAAATGTTAACTATGATCTTAAAAATCATTTAATCTAAAGGTGTATGGTTAAATGCTTGAAATTACTTTTGTAGACAAAAATATACCTGTGCCAAACAGAATCTTTTTTTGTTATTAGAAAACAAAAATATTTATTTTTGAAATAGATGACTTACACTAAATATTGAAGAAAAAGCAGCCACTAAGAGCCCAGATTATATATGAACTCTTTATATACTCTCATCCTAAATTGAAAATTTAAGAAGCTTCTTGAAAAATGAAAAAAAAAATTCAATTTCTAGGCAAAAGATGACTGCACTTCAGATGATAAAATGGGATTGTAGTGGAATCCCAAACTGCCCCTAGACAGGTGATTCTCTGTACAGGAGAAAGCACACTCTTCTCTATCCACACACACACACACACACTAGTAAAATGTAGTGTTCCTCTAAATTAATGCATGGATTATGTAGATAAGACGGATAGTATTCTGAAATGGAAGAAAACAGTGATTATTTCAGTTGATAAAGGCAATTTACCTCGCCAAAAAGTTGGTAATTAACAAACTCTTGAGTTTTATTAAAAATTTTTATTATTATAACAAAAATGGTAAACACAAAGTTAACAGTGCCCATTTATTTTTAGCAGTAGAAACAAATACTATGGAAATGAATGGGTATTGTCAGCTGTGTGATTACCATAATTGATCAAAGGATCTTTTGTGGTCAGTGCGCTGACAAATAGCACATAAACAAATACAAATCATCTTTAACTCCTCCTGCAGTCATGCACACAGAGAACAAAAGGTAAGAGAATGAAATGAAACAAACTTTAAATAAAATAAAATATGAAAACCTTTTGGTGTCCTTAATCTAATGTGCACCATAGACCAGAAAAAAGTTACCAAAATAATTTTTAAACAACCAAACACAAAAGAAACATAAACATGTACAAACAATAAACAAACAATAAACCAAACAAATACAAAACACAACAGAGACAATTATTACATCATCACGTTAATCTATGATATCAAGACATAGAAACGATTAAGCATGACTACTACAAACTACAATAAACTAAGGACTACAAAATGACAAACAACTTTGGACCCTCGACCTTTACTGGGGAAAATGTTGGATGAGTTTAATAAGAGCTGATATTATCCATCATTATTTTACATGAATGAAACTCGGCCTTCATTATATTTCATAACACAAACAGGAAATTCTGTGTCAGAGATTCAACTGAACGATTCTAAAGAGAAGAATCAAATGAATCTAACTCATATGATTCACTTAAAGGGGACATATTATGAGATTTTTTTTAATATGTAAATTAAGTCTTAATCTAGGTCTGAGCAAAAGTGTGCCGTTTTGGGTTTGTCATTTAAAATGCAAATGAGCGGATGAAGGGCAAACACTGATCACAATGATGGTGGTTTGTTGTAATTGAAGCTCAATTGTGCTGTCAAGTCCTTCTGTCAGGAAAACGGACTCAGAGTCAAGTGCAAGTTAAATAGTTTATTTAGGAAAAACAGAAAACAGGAGAGCAAGTCACTGGTAGATCCACACACGGCGTACACCCGTTGACTCACTCCGATGGAAACACTACTGTGGGAATGAATCACTCCCACAGTAGGGGAGAGTGAGTCGGCGCTACACAATAATCCAGTACAGATCCAAAGGAAGAGAGAGCCACCCACGCGCTCCGTCGAGAACGCCAGCACCGTCACCACACACAACAGAGGGATGAAACACGCCGCCCTGAAGGTGGATGACAGGCGGAGATGGAAGTCCAAGTTCTCAGACGGTAATCCACTGTGTAATCCAGATGTAGAAGGACCACCCGGAAACCACTGGTCACCGCCTAAAAACGAAGCGAACCAGCGGTTCCGAGAAACAACAGTCGTTAGAGTCAATATAATCCACAAGGTAAAATGGGTGAACTCCACTCACGGGTGATGATGCAAACCGGAGAGAGGGAGACAGCTGGTATACCGCCTAGAAACGAAGCGAACCAGCTGTATCGAGAGACAAACAAAGTCAGTATAATCCAATGCTCCACAAGCGAGCGGTCCGGGTGAAGACGCGTCCCCGAACGCCGAAACTAAACCTGGGGTAACAGAGGAGAAGACAGAGGGCGACTGACAAGACAAGGCAGGGCAGCAGGACTGTGATAAAACAATGAGCGCGCAACGAAGGACAGGACTACGTGCAATATAAAGGGAAAGGTAAACGAGACACCACCGGTGAACAATCAACTGAAACAAGGGGGCGGAGTTAGTGAACACACGAGGAACCGGCACCACAGGTAAACAACACACACACACACACACAGATCACACAGCCATCGATCACCCAGCAGTCATGACAGTAGCCCCCCCTCCACGACCGACACCAGACGGACCGGGAGACTCACCCTGTCGCCGACGGAGGTCCTCGATCAGCCCAGGATCCAGCAAATCCCGACCCGGAACCCAGCTCCTCTCATCAGGACCGTATCCTTCCCAATCCACTAAATACTGAAATCCTCTGCCCCTGCGGCGGGAGTCTAGTAACCTCTTAACAGTGTAGACAGGGGCACCATCCACTAGACGAGGGGCGGGGGGATTGGGGGCAGAGACAGGGGGGTTATAGCGAGCAAACATCACAGGTTTAACCTTGGATACATGAAAAACAGGGTGAACCCGACCAAGAGAAAGGGGTAACTTAAGCTTAATCGTCACCGGATTAATGACCTTAGAAATACTGTATGGCCCAATGAATCTCGGAGCCAGCTTACGAGAAGGCTCACGGAGAGACAGATCCTTGGTAGAAAGCCATACCTTTTGACCACAAACGTAACGGGGTGGAGGTCGCCGATGACGATCAGCTGCAGCTTTGGTTCGTCTGGAATTAGATAATAACAGTGTCTTAGCTCTCCTCCAGGTGCGTCTGCACCTGCGTACGAAAGCTAACGCAGACGGAACCGCTGCCTCGGGCTCCTGTGATGGAAACAGGGGAGGTTGATAACCGATGGAAAGTTCAAACGGGGACAAATTGGTAGACGTAACGGGAAGAGAATTATGAGAATACTCAACCCACGGGAGCTGATCGCACCAGGAATTCGGATATTGTGACGACAGACAGCGGAGCGTTCTACCGAGATCCTGATTAGCCCGTTCGCATTGCCCATTGGTCTGCGGGTGATAACCAGAAGACAAGCTGGCCGTGGCGCCAATTTGTCTACAAAACTCCTGCCAAAAACGAGAGATGAACTGAGGACCCCTATCTGACACTACGTCAGTCGGAATACCATGTAACCGAAAAACGTGATTAATCAAAACCTGAGCCATCTCTTTTGCAGAAGGTAGCTTGGGCAGGGGAATGAAATGAACCGCCTTCGAAAAATGATCCACCACAGTTAGAACAACAGTGTTACCATTAGATGCCGGTAAGCCGGTGACAAAATCAAGGGCTATATGAGACCAGGGGCGGGAGGGCACGGGCAAAGATTTAAGCAGACCAGCGGGTGGTAAATTAGATGCTTTATTACGAGCACAAACCGAACAGGCTAATACAAACTGTCTGACGTCAGTGGACATAGAAGGCCACCAAAAACGCTGACGGACGGCAGCCAACGTTCTCCGAATACCTGGATGGCCGACAAATTTGGACTCGTGACCCCACCGGATGACATCGGAACGTAACCGCTCAGGAACCCATAGGCGACCCGCTGGACACCCCTCCGGAACTTCCCCCTCCCGGCCGGCCTCTCTCACCCGCTGTTCGATTCCCCATACGAGGGCGCCGACCACCCTCCCCTCCGGGAGAATGGTCTCCGTCCTCTCCGAATCGGACTTTTCGAACAGACGGGAGAGAGCATCAGGTTTGGTATTTTTCGAGCCAGGCCGGTACGAGAGGGTGAAGTTGAAACGATCAAAGAAGAGTGCCCAACGAGCCTGCCTAGATGTTAGTCTTCTGGCCGAACGGATATATTCAAGATTCTTATGATCCGTCCAGACCAGAAAGGGCTCCGAGGTTCCCTCCAACCAGTGACGCCATTCACCCAAAGCGAGTCTAACCGCCAACAGCTCCCGATTCCCTATGTCGTAATTACGTTCTGCTGGGTTTAACCGGTGAGAGAAAAAAGCACACGGATGTACTTTCCCATCAATAGACGATCGCTGTGATAAAACAGCGCCTACCCCGACATCAGATGCATCCACTTCCACTATAAATTGTTTAGCCGGATCGGGAATAGAGAGGACAGGCGCAGAGATGAACCGGGATTTTAACACATCAAAGGCCTCCTGAGCCTCTCTACTCCAACGGAAACATACATTAGGTGAAGTGAGAGCGGTGAAAGGCTTAGCGATCTGACCAAAATTTCTGATGAAACGCCGATAAAAATTGGCGAACCCCAGAAATCGCTGAAGCTCCTTCCGAGTGTCGGGTACTGGCCAATCGGCAACCGTCTTAACCTTAGCGGGATCGGGACGAATTTCTCCCTCGGCAATGACAAAACCCAGAAACGAAACCGACTTCTTGTGGAACTCGCACTTCTCCGCCTTAACGAATAGCTGATTCTCTAATAGCCGTTGTAAAACCATGCGAACGTGCTGAGTGTGTATCTGCATGGAGGGAGAAAAGATGAGAATGTCATCGAGATACACAAAGACAAATCTGTTAATCATGTCACCCAGCACTTCATTGACCATGGTCTGGAAGACAGCTGGAGCGTTACAAAGACCGAACGGCAGAACGGAATATTCCCAGTGTCCAGAAGGTGTATTAAAGGCTGTCTTCCACTCATCGCCCTCTCTAATGCGTACCAAGTGATAAGCGTTGCGCAGATCTAACTTGGTAAATACGCGCGCTCCCTGTAATAACTCGAATGCTGATGACATTAAAGGCAAGGGGTACTTATTCTTAACAGTAATGTCATTCAGCCCTCGATAGTCAATGCACGGACGAAGAGACCCGTCTTTCTTTTTTACAAAGAAAAATCCAGCACCAGCTGGAGACGAGGAGCGGCGAATGAGACCGGCTTTAAGAGCGTCATTAATGTATTTATCCATAGCCTCTCTTTCTGGTTTAGCTAGGGAAAATATGCGACCCTTAGGCGGAGAAGTGTTGGGAAGTAGTTTTATCTCGCAATCATACGACCGATGAGGAGGCAGAGAAGTAGCCCGGGACTTACTGAAAACCTGATACAGATCCGAGTACTCCGCCGGGACTCCTGAGAGATCGATAGCCGGGACCTGCGAGACAGAACAAGAGACAAGAGAGGGAGCAGGACCAAGACAAGAAACATAACACGAAGACTTCCACGATAACACAACATTGTTCTGCCAATCAACGTGAGGATTATGTTTGGATAGCCAGTCATGACCTAAAATGACTGGCGATTGTGAATCCTCTAAGATGTAAAATTCAATCTCCTCACGATGATTGCCAGAAACAAACAAACTCACAGGGGGTGTGCGGTGCGTGATCACAGCCATATGCTGGCCCTTCAATGTCCAGGCAGACAAAGGAGAGGAGAGAGGGATGAATGGAATACCCCAGGACTTGGCCAACCCAGCATCCAAAAGACACGCCTCCGCACCGGAATCCAGCAACGCCTGTGACGAGAAAGAGTTAATCATGACAGGTAGTGTGGTGCTGCTTACGGGAGATTTAAATGACGATGCGCCCACCGAGACTCCCAGGTTCATCGGCGGGCGTGAGCTTTTACCGGACAGGTGGCCGCCAGATGCCCCGGCTTGCCACAATACAAACAGAGACCATTAGATAGCCGACGACTTCTCTCTCCAGCAGAAATTCGGAACTTGCCCAGCTGCATAGGCTCCTCGGAGGGCGTCTCTGAAGCGATCTCCCCTGGCTCTGACATCAGCTGGCGAAATGAGCGACGCAGATCTCTCTGCCGATGACGAGACTCGACCCTCAGAGCCAGATCGATGGCAGCTTCCAGGGACGTGGGTGGCTCCCTCAGTGCAATCTCGTCTTGAATACCTGGTGTGAGACCCTCGAGGAACTGTGCTCTTAATGCCGCGTCATTCCAGTTGCAGCAAATAGCGAGCGTTTTGAATCGTATGGCAAAATCTGTCACAGAGTCATTACGTTGCCGTAATCTCACCAACTCAGCCGCTGCCATGTCTCCCCTGAGTGAGCGGTCAAACAGTTTTAACGTCTCCTCCTCGAGAGCCTCAAATGAAAAAGTAAAAGGAGCTTTAGCCCCCCAGGCGGCCATACCCCAGTCTCTCGCCCTTCCAGTGAGTAATGTCAGGACATAGGCCACCTTGGAAGTGGATGAAGAAAATCGACGGGGCTGGAGCGCGAAGACGAGAGAGCACTGCTGTAAAAAGGGTCTGCAGGTGTTGGGATCGCCATTGTAGGTGGGGGGTGTAGCCGTGTGTGGCTCCCGTTCAAATGAAGCGGCTCCTCCGGATGAGGTTGAGGCTTCATGGCGAGGAGTCACTTGGTCCAAGCGATTGCTGAGCTCTTTCAGTTGCTCAGACAGGATGCTGAAATCTCTGGCAGCAGCAGACAATAACGACGAATGTTGGTCGATGGCCGCCCCCTGCTGGTGAAGGGCGGTCTGCACCTCCAGACTCTCTAAACTTGCTGACTCCATTTTTGGCGCGCTCATCTGTCAGGAAAACGGACTCAGAGTCAAGTGCAAGTTAAATAGTTTATTTAGGAAAAACAGAAAACAGGAGAGCAAGTCACTGGTAGATCCACACACGGCGTCCACCCGTTGACTCACTCCGATGGAAACACTACTGTGGGAATGAATCACTCCCACAGTAGGGGAGAGTGAGTCGGCGCTACACAATAATCCAGTACAGATCCAAAGGAAGAGAGAGCCACCCACGCGCTCCGTCGAGAACGCCAGCACCGTCACCACACACAACAGAGGGATGAAACACGCCGCCCTGAAGGTGGATGACAGGCGGAGATGGAAGTCCAAGTTCTCAGACGGTAATCCACTGTGTAATCCAGATGTAGAAGGACCACCCGGAAACCACTGGTCACCGCCTAAAAACGAAGCGAACCAGCGGTTCCGAGAAACAACAGTCGTTAGAGTCAATATAATCCACAAGGTAAAATGGGTGAACTCCACTCACGGGTGATGATGCAAACCGGAGAGAGGGAGACAGCTGGTATACCGCCTAGAAACGAAGCGAACCAGCTGTATCGAGAGACAAACAAAGTCAGTATAATCCAATGCTCCACAAGCGAGCGGTCCGGGTGAAGACGCGTCCCCGAACGCCGAAACCAAACCTGGGGTAACAAAGGAGAAGACAGAGAGCGACTGACAAGACAAGGCAGGGCAGCAGGACTGTGATAAAACAATGAGCGCGCAACGAAGGACAGGACTACGTGCAATATAAAGGGAAAGGTAAACGAGACACCACCGGTGAACAATCAACTGAAACAAGGGGGCGGAGTTAGTGAACACACGAGGAACCGGCACCACAGGTAAACAACACACACACACACAGATCACACAGCCATCGATCACCCAACAGTCATGACACCTTCTTTTCTCTCTCTTTCTCTCAGTACTAAATGGCAATGCTGTGGTTGGATATTGCAGATAAAGGGGGCGGTATTACCTTATTCTGACATCACAATAGGAGCAAAATTACAATGACCTATTTTTTCACATGCTTGCAGAGAATGGTTTACCAAAACTAAGTTTCTGGGTTGATCTTTTTCACATTTTCTAGGTTGATAGAAGCACTGGGGACACAATTATAGCAGTTAAACATGGAAAAAGTCAGATTTTCATGATATGTAACATTTAAGATCCAGAAATAAATCAAATTTAACTCTGATATGAGCTCATAATCTTTATTAATCACACATTAAACAGAACAGAAGTGATACATCTAATGAGTAAATATCATGAACATTTACACAATCCTAAAATATAATAAAATATAATATATAAAATATAACACATTCATTTCACATAATTTAACAGTTATTAAAGAAACATACAAAAATAAATTGTGTCAGGAGATTAACATAGAAAATAATTTTTTGAAAGTAATCATGAATGATACTAAAATGAGGCATAATGTTTAATCTGTAATATGTTAGGGTTAGGTAGATGGACCCTAATGCTAAAGAACCAAAAAACTTAAACAATTTTACAAAGAACAAAGAAAGTGATAGACACAGATCATTTTTCCAAATTATTTTTTTCCTTTCTAATGCAGATGAAGTTGAGTTTTCGAGATTCAGGAATGCTGATCCAGCGAGGATCTCCTCCAGATTGAACTGCTCCAGATTTCACTTCATTGTCACAGTCGTCCACTGCGGTTTCGTTCCCTGGAGCCCAATTCCGATAACACAGCATCTCTCCATTCACCCAGAACCAAAGTCCAACAGCACAGGAGTGACGTAACCCCATCCACACAGCGTCAGTAGAGGCCCGATCAATCATATCTGTCACCATGAACTGAATCTCCTCTGAATCAACTGAAACCAGATCCACATGATTCTCTCTGCAGTATCTCAGAGCATCAGACCAGCTCAGATTCTTCTTGATCAATATCAGATTATCTGAACACACAACAAACCACATGAGATCAAAACAAACATACAGGACAAACACATGTGGATGAACTGGATCATTTTAATAATAAAGAAGCGTCTGTTGTCAAACACACATTGATTTTTATTATTCACCTTCTTGACACACAAAGGTACGAGATTCACTGCATGTCAAGTCATTCCACTGACCCTGCTGAAACGTTCTAACCACTGCACAATTTTCAGTACCACCAATATTATCTGGTAGACCAGGCACCCAGTATCTGAATCCAGAGTCACTCTCATCTGTCCACTCCCATGAGTCACTGAACAGACCAATCCAGGCTTCAGATATGTTTTTGTCTTTCATGATGTTCTGAATCTGTTGATTCTCAGTCTGATTCCTCACACTGGTCAGATCAGTATGATGCTCTCTGCAGATGTTCTGAGCGGCTCTCCATGATCCTGAAGAATCATCAATGATGAATCCAGGCCCGGGGTGGGTAATCGGGAGAACCGGGAGAATTCCCGGTGGGCCGCTTCACTTTTGGGCCGGTCGAGTTTTTTTTTTTTGTCACGTTAGTGAGTCTATCTTCAAATGAAACTTCACACGTTTCGCATTGACACTGCAGCGCGCAGCCTCTGCATGGGTTGTACCATGTGAAGGAGTTTTCCCCTCCCCTCCCATAGAGTTGGTTCGGTCCATAGCACGTCCAAGAAAACTTTTCTCCGGTAGTCTGGGCCGGCTCTACCGTAACAATACGCGTCTGAGAGGAGGAGGGCGTAAAAAACAGGTTGAAGAAAAAATACATTGGAGGAGGATGCTGCCAAATGTGCCAAACTTACAGATTTATTTTCAAGAGGACAAACAAATGTGACAACAGGTACCTTAAAGAGAAATAAGCCTAGTAATCATTAGCATTAGCAACGTAATTATTCAGCTAATACCGTTGTCAAACTATTTACAAGCCAAAATTTTTTTTTGTTAAAATATTACCCTTTTGTGTATACATGGCGATTCATAGACTTTGCAAATATTATGCAAGCAGCTTCTGAGCAGTCCCCCGCTGAAAATGAGGAGGCCATGAGTAAACAATATGAATTAAAGTTATTTAACCTTCAGGTTGTGTTCAGAACCCTATAACACCTTTTGTTTTCCCAGTCAAAAATGACCAGCCTAAAAAAGCTTATAAATCACTTGTTATGCTATATAACCAATATTGTATTCAATATTTTTGTCAAATTGTTTTCTTTTTTAATTAGGACTTTTATATTTCTATTGGCATTAATCATCGGCCTCATAGCATTAGCAATGCTAATAATTTATCAACCTTTCCTTGTGGAATACACTCTAAAAAGGGCTGGGTTATTTATTGGACAGAACACACTGAAGGGTTAAAATTGACCCAGTGCTGGGTTGTTTTAACCCACCTGTTGGGTTATTATAATCCGTGGTTGCATAACAACAACCTAACATTGGGTTATTTTTAACCCAGCATGGAGTAATTTTTAACCCAGCATGTGTTCTGTCCAATATTTACCCATTATGGGTAAAAAGTAACCCAGCCTTTTTTAGAGTGTAGAGGAATATTTTTGTTAACTTCTTAAGTGAAATATTATTTAACTTTTACCTTATTTGTTGAACCATGATATTAATAAAAACTATAGTAAGAGCTGAACTGTTGCTTTATTTATCCAATTTGAAAAAAGTGCTAATTTGGAATAACACTATGGAAAAAGTGGGCCGGTCTTGGGCCTGAAACTCCCGGGCTGAAAAGTGGTCCCACTCCGGCCCTGGATGAATCTATTACTGCGCTCTGTTTAAGAAAATAAAGATTGTTTGAGGATTTCCTTTGACTCTTATTACACCTACAGTATGGATTTAAATCTTCAGAAACTCTTGACTTCCTTTTTCAACGTTTTGTAATGAATTTGAGAGAATAAACTAATCTGAGTGTTTTTAGACACAAGTGTGTAGTTTACTGTAGTTTAAAGAAGAGTGAATGTGTCAAACATAAACTCACATAATATTTCTTGTAAAGTTTACATCTGATGATGTTTTGTGAAGTGAAGGTGTTTGATTTCATTTCAGGAAGCTTCACTCACCATTGTAGCAGATGAATCTCATGTTTTTATTACAGTCTTGATGATGCCATGATCCATCTCTCATGTAAACACAATTATCTGGACCCTTTGAGTCTTCATTATACCAGTTTGTATATTCCACAGGATCACCCAGAGACCACTTCCATTTATAAACACTTGATCTATTCAACGCAATCCAGACACCTGAAGTCAGACTGATTTTCACACTCTTCATCAGCTGATTCTGGTCATTCATGTTTTTGACTTTGGCCAGATCTGTGTAGTTTT
This sequence comes from Paramisgurnus dabryanus, assembly GCF_030506205.2. NCBI lineage: Eukaryota > Metazoa > Chordata > Actinopteri > Cypriniformes > Cobitidae > Paramisgurnus > Paramisgurnus dabryanus. The sequence continues at coordinate 8,044,102 of NC_133352.1, forward strand.
CTCTGCAGTATCTCTGAGCTTCAGTCCAGGTCATATAAATGTTTATATGGTGATAGCGGCGCTGAATGCATTCAGATAATGAACAGAGAGCTATGAAAGAAAGAGTTTGAGTCAAATCTCATGAGATTATAAAGCAAACATAAAACCAGAAACTCAAACTCACCGATGAGAAGAAGTCTGAAATAAAGAGTTTGAGCCATTTCTGAGAAAAAAAAAACATATTGAAAACATCAGATGTTGAATTTTTGTTGATAATCACAATAAAATCATTTCAAATCTCTAAACTATTTTAATGTGTAGCAAATAAATATGAGAAAATTATATAAAAGCTTGTTATATATTACTGAAGCTGATCATTTACCAAATCTCTTTAGTATAACTCCTCATCAATTCTTTATAAAGTTTCATTAGAAGTTTTTGAACATTAATTTCATTCAAAATGTAATTGGTGATATCATAAATATTATTTTAATAGGAATGAATAAATCCTTCTTACTCTTGAGTTTGTGTGTTTCTCTTCTGAATCTTCTGTTTCTTTGCTTGTGTGTTTAGATTATTATTATCCTGATCTTCAACACTTCCCATCATATGCATATTTCTTTTGAAAGACTCATTTTCATATTTCATTTCCTTCTTTTTTGCATGAGCAAAATTACATTGACCACTGATATTGGACCCACCCACCTTTACTGTCTCTATTCAGCGAATATGTCATTGAAAGCGCCGTCGGCTGATAAAGGCTGTAAATCCATTCCTCTTTGATCATTCAGAGTCCATATAAATTAAACTCATTTGTTCATATGTTGCTTTTAAAGGCATGTAGTCTTTGTTGCAGCATTGTATTACTGTTACATTTACATTTAGCTTTTATCCGACTTACAAATGAGGTAACAATGAAAGCAATTAGAACAACACAAGAACAGCAATACATAAGTGCACTAGAACTCATCAAGTCTAACACAGTATAGGCTACATAGCACAGACCGAAGGACAGAAAAGATAAAGATACAAAATAGAAAAAAAAAAAACTATAATAAAACCAATGGTCATTTTTATAAGGTATATGCATGACAATTTTATATCTAAACGCCAACACACACAGAGCAGATCCATCTATTGGATTGTATTTGTATTGCACCAAATTAATAATTCATATTCTGTTGTCTTTTAATTAAACAATTGCTTTAATTGAATAAAAGACAGTAGGGGTCTGAACTCTGGTGTAAATTTGGTACAATAGGCCACTCCTTACATCCTTTGACAGAGCAGCGTATCTGCACTTTACTCATTCTTACTGACCACCTATACAGACATCTGAGGAGCAAGTAGGCCTGTATGGTTTTCGCTAATGTTAGAGATTCCCTTACGAATATTAATTAACCATGGTTTTACTGCAGTTAAAACCAAAAACCATGTAGTAAAAACTGTAGTAAAACCATGGTAACCACAAAATAACCATGGTTTTGACAATCATGGGTTTTCAAAACCATAATTAAACCATGGTTAGTGTCGTAAAAATCTTTCAAATGTAAACAAAAAATAAAGCAAATAGTTGGAGCAAAACATGTAGTTTTTATTGTGTCACTAGAGGGTGCTGTTGATTAAGTGGTTGTTGGAAACACCTGTTCACATAAATGAAGGTAGCTTGGGGTGGGTTGGGATGAGCATGTAACACGTGGTTCTTATCATAGCATCATAAAAAACATCTGCAATTTTAACATCTTTGTATCCTGTGAATTCTTCATTAAATGAACAGCGGCATATAATGGATTTTGTTGTGTGGACATGCTAGCTTAGCTTTATGTGGAAGAACATCTTACTACTCTGCCACAGCTCATAGGAATTTTCAAATACCAACAAAACACGGAGTCTTAATAAATTAAAAGCATGTGTTAAACTGTGAAAAACTGATGCAATAGCTTTAAAATGTTGTGGATATTGTTTAAAAACACACACACATATTTTAATATAAAGAAAAAGGATTTTAGACCTGGATTGGCAAGCCCCTATTGAGCACCAGGAAAGTCCATGTTCATGGGTATCAGAGAGGACCGAAGAGACGATATGCGGTACAAACCCCAAAGTAAATGATGATGCGAGCTATTGTCTCCAACGTAAATCTCTTTTCTCGGACTACAACAAACACACAGATTGTAGGCAACAGTTTACTTCCTGGGGTTGGTGATGTAGACAAGACCGACGTCATAACTCCTCCCGCTTTGGATTCAGCCTGTAAGTTAACTGCATTGTGAGCGAATCTTTCAAAAATGGTAAGGAGCGTCACATTTCCGGCTGACATCAGAGGTATTCAGACCAATCACAACGCTTTTTTAGATCATTGAGCTTTGTACAAAATCGGAGCAGGATATCTGGAGCTATAAAACTGTTTGGTATGTAGAAAATAATGTGAACACATTGTTTTATACCAAATAGACAAAATAACGTTGTTTTTTAGCCGTGAAATAGGTGCTCTTTAATGATCGGTTGACAGGCGAAATGAAGGAAATGTTTACTTTTCTTTATCCAATCAATTCACAGTGAAAAACACAAGCCACAAAAAAGATATGGAGGTTTACTCATGACACCTGATGTGGATGTGATGTGGAAAAAGTTGATCTCATCTGTAAGAAAATGAGTCTCGTTTACAAAATATCATAAAACAATTCAAAATTAATTAACAATTAACAAAAATGCTATGCTCACAAAATGTAAGATATGATTTTAACAAAATAATTGAGATGTTTTTTATATTGTAAAATCTGTAAATTGCATGAGAAAAAAATTCTTTATCTTATATTAGAATACAATACTAGATAACCAAGTAATAATCTGTCATATGTATTGGTTAGAACAGAAGGAAAAGTGAATCTGAAATATGCAAAGTTTTGCTTGAAATCCGAATTAGAGACCGCATACAGCTGTATTAGCTCATGCAGAAATTAAAGACAGAAGTACGGTTTGAACTAGTATGAGGAAGGTCAAGATGTCATGGATGATCTTTACTATAGAGCCGGTGGTGATTTATTAGATCCCTGAATCATAATGATGTCATTCACATCCTCACTTCTCAAACACACTGAATGACACCTCAGTACATGCATAGACAAACACCACTGCTTTATTGCTTTTCCCAAGAGATCTGGCGTCAGTATGTCCTATAAAAGGACCTTTACCACAGAGAGCCCAATATGAGGAGCATCTTCCCCCTCTCTCAGCACTGAATTCTTCACCATGACTGAAACATCACCATGGTAACGTTTACAGGCTGGGAGTGACTGTGTCAAGAGAAGAGCAGGAGGTTATAAAGGGCTTTCAGTGCAACTGATGGACAGAAAACAATGAGCTTTTAATGATCTGGATCAGTGCTTTATCTGCTTACCCTTTACCTTATCTACAGCTACCTTTTTAGCAAGTTTATCAATGTAATCATAAATAATGCAGACTTTGTAGATATTTACCAATAAATGTACTTGTTCTAAAATAGTTACAATACTGCAAGCAACAATATGTCACTAAACTTCATACATTCAGTTGAAAGGGATAGTTCACTTTAAAATGAAAATTCTGTCATCATTTACTCATCCTCGTGTTGTTCTAAACCTGTATGCATTTCTTTTTTCTGATGAACACAAAATAAGATATTTTGAGAAATGATGGAAAACACACATGCCCCCTTCTTTTCAATTGCATGTCAGTGTATTTTAGTGTTTCCCAACCAGGGGGCCGGAGGCCTAAGCAGATTTCCAAGGGAGCCTCAAGATTAATTAAAATTATTAAAAACTGGAAGAAATAAGCTAAAACAAGCAAAAATCAAGATGTTTAGCAAATATACATCTGCCATATCATTCCAAGCTCTAGTTAATTTTATTTGGAAAAAATTAAGTGAGTGACTAGGGGGCCTTGAAGTGAAAAAGGTTGGGAACCACTGGTGTATTTGACATGTATTTAAAATCTTGTTTCTCATCACATATTTACATGAGAAATAAATTGTGCAGTATTTATATAAAATTTTACCTTTGCCATGTTTGAAATTATGTCCAACCACATAAGATTAGTAAGTGTAAGGTCCAAGAGCACAGAACAAAACAACATACTGGTATATTTTAAAGGGATTCAGTATGCATTATTTAGCTTTTAAAAGAGTAAAAACATCACAGTGTTTGTACACAAGCTGAGAATGATACGTCTGTGTTCGCCAATCATTTATTTATATGCTTCCTTTAGTGCTGAAAACTTTTATCATTGCACTTATGAGATTGTTTGGCTGTCTGTGACTTGAACAAAATGCTTAAAAAGTCCATTTGAAAAGCTTTATTTGTAAAACTGCAGGCTAAAAGCAGCCTGTCAATTATAGAAGTGGGCGGGACATTGAGCCAGGCCAAACGCTCTTAAAGGGATAGTTCACCCAAAAAATGAAAATTCTCTCATTGTTTACTCACTGTCATGTTTTTTCAAACCTGTATAAATTTTGTTGTTCTGATGAACACAAAGGAAGATATTTTTAGAAATGTTTGTAACCAAAGCATTCGTGGACCCCATTTACTTCCATAGTATTCTTTTTTCCTACTATGGAAGTGAATGGGGTCCAAAAACAGTTTGGTTACAAATATTTCTCAAAATATCTTCCTTTGTGTTCATCAGAACAAACAAATGTATACATCAGACTGTTTCAATCAGAGAATGCAAACAGGGTGGGAAATGGCCATAAATTACTTACATTTGTATGTTTTTTGGCAAAATAAATTGAGTACCATATTTTTCGGACTATAAGCCGCGTTTTTTTCATAACTTGGCTGGTGCTGCGTCTTATAGTAGGTGTGCCTTGTAAGTCATTATGAATTCATTTTGACATTTATGAGGCAAGATACATCATTACCGTCTACAGCCGTGAGAGTCCCCCATATGCTGCTTCTGTATTTATGTAATTTAATGGATTCAGTGATGTGAAATGACGAGTTTGCGAACTTCACGCTAGTTGGTTTGTTGGGTTAATTAAGCCTATTCAACCTTTCAGGTAAGTTCTGTATGCTATGTTTATCGTTTAAATAACTGATAATATTACTTTAACGTACAGACATTTATTCAACCAGCTGTTCTGTCTGCTATTGTTTAGTTGAATAACTCGCCTTTCCAGATTAAACGTCTGTTCTTGTGAAATAATTTTCTAAATAAACGCGTCGTATAGTCAACGGCGACTATACGTGACTTATATATGTTATTTCGTCTTAATGACGCATTTTTCAATGATGCAGCTTATACTCCGGAAAATACGGTAATAAGTATACACTGTAAAAAATGTCTGTAGAAATTACAGTATTACTGGCTATTACTGGCAACTAGCTGCCAGAAAACTTACTGTAGATTTTATATTTATGTTATTTACTGGCAACAGTTTTCAGTCTTTACCTTCTACAGTAAGTTCCTGGCAACCAGCTGCATAATTACAGCAATTTTTTAAATAAAACAAAACATGTCATGACCTCTTTAAGATGAACTAGTATAATAATATCAATGTGTATTTGTATTTGTTTGTAAGTTATATCAAACATACAACGAATGAAAAGTTAAAATCTGCTTTTATTTATAAATTCTCTTTAATTTAAAAATACAAATATTAGAAAACGGCGTCAATGTTTTCAAAACAGTTAAGACGAGTACAGCAGATTACTTTAGAGATCATTTTTACCAGAATCAAATCTCTTTCATCTGTAAAGTGCATCAAAGTGAAAGAACTCAACATATTCACATGAAATCATTTGCTTTGGGATCTAGTTTTATAAATTATTACATTATTATTGCGTTTCACCTCACTGTTTTCTATCAAACTGTGATGTGCCGTCAATTTGACTGAGTTAGTCCAGCAAAGAGAGACTGTGCTGTCTCACCACGCTTCAATCATTTACTGTCGTCTCTTTGACTATGGCAGCTCAATCAGTTTAAAATTAAATAAAGGTCTTAATATAGAGCTAACAATCTAAGATGGCAAGAAAAACACATATTGAAGAAAGGTTGTTGTCAGACATCAGATGTGCGCTGTTACCCGTATAGATTACACATAAGTGTTCAGAGGTAGAGTCTCCATAGTCTGAACATGAATGAGAATCAATGGTAGGTGAAAAACATAACACGTGAATGAATGGAGAAGAAGGTGGACGTTCTGCTCAAGATCCAGTGAACTGTCCAGTCCGAGCAGAATGGATGAATATTTAGTGTCATTTTGAAAGGAGTTTCAGTTCACAGTCTTACAAAAACCTTGGCATCAACCAAAGGAAGTAACCATGCCCATACAACCGCTCCTTAGAAACAATCAAATATTATCTCCACATGGGTTGGGAGGTAGTTCTGGAAGCTTTAGGGCCGGGTGTTTTGTTAACGGGGCTCTTGGTGCTCTTGGCTTTGGCTGCACTGATGATAGCGGTGCGGATGGTTTTCGGGGTCGTAGCAGCAGTCGGGCTATGTGACGCGTTAGGAGAGTTGGTGGCCAGCCGTTTAGCCACCCGCAACTGTGAGCCTCTTACAAACTGCTCGCGGCTTTTGTTTTTGTCCTGGTTTACTTTATCTAAAGAGTTACATTTTTGTTTGACGTCAGACTGGACGTTCACCTTCTGTCTCACTCCAGACGTCTGGACGAGAGTGAGGCGTCCGGATAGCTGCGAGCGCACAGCGGTAGAAGGTACAGATGAAGGACGTGCAACGGGACCGTCGGCAGGAGTCGGCTCAGATTTTGTGCGCCCCTTTGTAATGCTGCTACTGTTGGAGACTCGTCTTTTCGTCTGTCCTCGCGTTGGCGTCTTTGCCAGACGGGAATCCTCCTTAACTTGCGGCGAGCTAGCACCATTCCTCTCTTCAGCCTCCCGCTCTTTCTTCCATTTGGAACAGTGATTGGTTGCCGGCCGTGCCGTGGGCGGTGAAAGGCTCTCGTATGAGCGTAAGCCCCTCACCAGTGTATGACACTCCAGCATCTCTCCAACTCGAGGATAAACATGCTCACTTTCTGGGTTTTTTGGACTAGTTTCATCTGGACAGGAGGAGCTCAAACAAGTCTTTCCAACCAGGCTACAGTCGGTTTCGGCTTGTGTCCGTGGCACAATTTCCGACTGAACCGCTTTGCCATTTGCACAATAATCCTGCTTCTCAGAGGCAACGGTCACTATCTGTGTCAGCCTTTCAGAAGTGTCCTGAACCAGTTTCTCAACTTTCCAAACTTTGTTAGTGGATATTCCTGTGAGCGTCGAGACATTCACAACCCCCTGCTGATGTGTCACGATAGTGGTTTCTGCTAACACAACAAAAGCACCATCATCACTGGGGACTGTCCTCGCATTCAACCTACGGTTGCTTTTCACGGTGTACTGTGTGGCCATTGGACCTCGATGAAGTCCACATACGAAACCTGTGCTTAAACTCTCACCTTCTACACTTTCTTTTTTCAACCTCAGTTCGGTTTCAACAGCGTTAGCGTCATCGTTCTGTACCATTAGTCTTGAGTCTTGACTGAATCCTTGTCTGTCCTCAGAATTCGGAGACTTTATTTTTCTCTCATCTGATGCAGGGATGTAATGCGAGTGTCTTCTCAGGCTACGTTGGCCCCCTGAGTAACTTAAACTTCTCTTTAGAGCCCACTCCAGGTCGTCCGATTCCCGCTCTGCTTCCAGTCCGGTGCACAAGGCCAGAGAGCGACGCTTTTCAGCGCCCTCACGCTCACGTGCCAGACGACGCTGCTCCTGCAGCTCTCGCTCTCTATTCTCCTGGGAGCAAAAATATATGTTACAAACATATTAAGTTACATTAACAATTAACAATAAAAACAGTTTTCAAGTCAGATTTAAACATGAAATACAACTATTGACAATGATATTGCATGCAACAAAGAATAAAGTATTATTTTGGTCATTATGTTCATTCGACATTCTATGTGGCAAAATCTTTTCTCTCTCATCTCTAGGTTGTGATATAAACTACTTTATATTGTTTCTGTGACCTCCTGATGAAATGGACATCAGTGTTGTATATTAATTCACCTGCACAGCTCTCTGAAAGCGCTGACAGAAGCAGTGGATGATATGACAGGCCTCCTCAAGTTTAAAGGAGTTTTCATCTTCACATAAAAACTCCATCAGTGCTTTACTGGCCTTCTGTAAGATCTCCAGCTCATCCTGAGCTTCCTGAAGCTTCACGTCTGCCACCTGAACAAAGAGGAGTTTAGACACACAACTTGAACATCAGCATGTGTGAATCTCAACACTGATGTGGACAAACCTCTAGAAAAGATCGGGTCTGCTCCTCAATCTCGGCATCTGATTGAGCTCGGATTCGGAGTTCTGTGATTCGAGTCTGTAGTCGTGATAAATCCTCTTCCACAGAATCTTCTGATAATCTAACATAGGACATCATATGAATACAGAGGGATTGTTCTTCTTTATATGATGATCCGTTCAATATTACATAGTACACTGCAAAAAATGACTTTCTTACTTAGTATTTTTGTCTTGTTTTCAGTGAAAATATCTAAAAATTCTTAAATCAAGATGTATTTTCTTGATGAGCAAAATGACCTAAGAAAATAAGTCTAGTTTTTAGACCAAAAATCTAAACTTTAAGTAAATTAGTGCTTAAAACAAGCAAAAAAATCTGCCAATGGAATAAGAAAATTTTTCTTGAAATAAGTTTTCTTTTTTCATAAAAAATTAATTCAAGACATTTTTTCTGTATGCTTGTTTTAAGCACTAATTTACTAAAGTTTCGATTTTTTTTGTCTAAAAACTAGACTTATTTTCTTAGGTCATTTTGCTCATCAAGAAAATACATCTTAATTTAAGAATTTTTAGATATTTTTACTGAAAACAAGACAAAAATACTAAGTAAGAAAGTTGTTTTTTGCAGTGCATGATCATCTTATCAAATTATATTTTATCATCATGGATCATACCTCATGCAAAATGAAAAGGCAATAAATAGCATTACAACAAATACACTTTTATCATTTGTGACAACAGTCATTTGTGTTATTGTGGTAATAAAATTATTTCACAATACAAAAAATGCAAATGGTTTTAAATCAAGCTTAATTTCTCATGCGAGATGTAATGCATCATTCCTTAATATTTTGGGATAAAAAATGACCCTGATAGGACCTGTAAGAGGTCTCATTAGATCTCAGATCATCTTACCTTAATGCTGAACTGATGCGAGTCAAGCGGCTGGGAAACATCAGCAGATCTTTATTTTTCTTCACGGCCTCCTGTGGTTTAAAATCATCACACATTAATGTGAATCATTTATCTGTATTCTGTCCCAATGCACATTTAAACTTTTACCCAAACAGCTGTATATTAGGGCTGTCAAAAGATTAATTGAGATTAATCGCATACAAAATAATAGATTTTTTTCATAATTTATTTATGTGCACTGTGTGTAATTATTATATATATATATATATATATATATATATATATATATATATATATATATATATATATATATAAATACACACACATTAATGTTTGTATTTTTAGAAACATTTACATGTATATTTATATATATTTTGATTATATTGATTATATTTTCTTAAATTCATACATGTATGGGTTTATTTATGTATACACATAATATATACACAGTAAACACACACACACACACGCACGCACGGACACACACACACACACACACACACACACACACACACACACACACACATATATATATATTTTATGCAAACACAAACTTTTATTTTGTATGTTATTAATCGCGATTACTTCATTTACCAAAATTTAAAGAATGACCCTGAACATAAACTAGCAATATAGTGCTAGCAATAAAGTATAGTCAATAAACTCTATCAACTAGGGCTGTCAAAAGATTATATATATAATCTATATAATTATGTAATTATATAATTATATATATATATATATATATATATATATATATATATATATATATATATATATATATATATATATATATATATATATATATATATATATATATATATATATATATATATATATATATAATGTAATTACACACAGTGCAAACACATAAATTATGCAAAAAACTTTTATTTTGTATGTGATTAATCGCAGTTAATCCTTTGACAGCCCTACTTTATTTATTTGAAAAGCATGACCCTGAACATAAACTAGCAATATGGTGACCATTCTCAAGAAGTGCAATGCGTTTCTCTGATTTCCACAGCCAAAGCATGGTCAATAAAATCTATTAACTAGGGCTGTCAAAAGATTAATTGCGATTAATCACAAACAAAATAAAGGTTTGTGTTTGCATAATATGTGTGTGTGTGTGTACTGTGTGTATATATTATGTATATATAAATACACACATATATGTATGAATTTATAATTTTTATAATATAAAATATATCAAAATATATATAAATATACATGTAAATGTTTCTTAAATACAAACATTTATATATATATATATATATATATATATATATATATATATATATATATATATATATATATATATATTAATCGCAAATAATCTTTTGACAGCCCTAATATTAACTAATGTTTGACATTGATCTTAGTCTTATGCATACTGGTTTGTCAATAAAAGCAGAAAGTATACAGTAAATACAAATAAATGTGTGTTAAAACATATGCTGAAAAAACCCACAAAATCCTTTACAGTGTAAATAATGAAAGTGAAAGTGATGCCATGTGATTTTTAAGGCACTTACCATGGCAACAAAATGAAGGAGGTTCATGCCTGGTTTGTTGGCCTTTGTGTCTGCCAGTTTGAGTAAAGAGGAAATCCTGAATCCGGCAGCATTCCCGGCATAACCTCCCTAAACACACCAGAGAGGTCAGACTGACTCCTACAAGAATCATGCTTGATTCAAGCGTATAAACGGTGAACACTTACAGCATTCATATAGTTTCCAGCCTTGAGCACCAAGCGCAGGATATAATGAAGCTCAGGGCAGCTCAGCAGCTCTGCATGAAGAAGACCAAACCAACATCAATCACATCATCATGAGGTTTCACTTATTACATCAAGTATCAGATCTGAAACTACAGGACCTCGTGCACAGATCTGTTGCAGCGTTTGTTCATGGCTCACATGTAAAATTGATTTAAGAGGAGAGCTGAAGGATTCTACACTTTGAAAGGTCCAAACAAATGAGTGTTTACCTCGAGCCGCCTCTCCCAGACATCTGGCCGCCACACAGATGGAGGACACCGCAGGGTCAAACTCCTGCTGGAGGATCATGACATCCAAACGCATACGAAAGCTGAAGGGGTCACATCATGATGATGATAAAGAGAGGAACGGCAGCCAGATAAACATCATGAAACATTTATGTTAGAGAAAAGATCTGACAGGATGGTAAAGGTTAAGAAATAAATAAGTGAGTGTTTGGTCAACAATTTTTACCTTGGTAACTCCACCAGTGAGAGTATGAAGAGATCTGATTCTGGCAGTAAACTACGATCACCACTGAACTTCTTCAGTCTGGTCTCCTGGACAAAATCAAAGTAGATTTTTACATTTAGTATTGTGTAAAAATCGACTTTAAACATGTTGATATCTGACTGATAGCTCTGGTGTTTTCCTGGTTGTATAAGTCAAAAGAGCCCAAACCAAGTCTGTAGGATTTTCAATGATTTTTATCTGTCTAGTTGCTTAAAGAAATAATATCTAGAAGATTTGAGGTGTCATGCACAAATGATAAGAGATGATGCACCAAAGTTTATTACAAACACACATTCACATCTGAAACATACCTCTAGAGTAGGGTGTTTGTGTTATTGTGTGTAAACAGTGAATGTCAGAGATGACTTCATACCTCATCTTTATCAGGAAGAAGTTTGCAGAGCTCTGAGAGTTTCTCTGCTCCGTAACGCTGGCCGACTCCTCGCCTCACATCTTCTACAATCTCATTGGCAGCACTTCAACAAAAGGGAACAGTCTGTGAAAATCACTTTCTACATCATAACAAATCTGATCCAACAGAGTTCAAAACATGGCTTTACAATAGCTCATGTTCAAGTCAAATAAACATCTATAACGTACTTATAATTTTAAATAAAGCTTACTGGAAGATCTGTGTATTTTAATATGTGTATATTCTGGTGTAATGCTTTCTGTTGCAAGCCCATCACTGTGAGGCGGCGTATACACCAAACGCATTTAAACGTGGCTAAAAACGGCAGGCGGATACCGTCTGTAGGTGCTTGCCATAGACATTTCTCAATGTCAGGAAGGATCCTCAGAAGCCAAAATTTCGAGCATGCCACTTCTGTTCTATTGTCGAGAATCCTTGGAATTTTAACCAAGGACTGAGTCCTTCATTCGAGAAATATCCCATACACAGGAAATGATGCATATGTGTAGCCTTCGCGCTCTGAAATCACCCACAATCCTATGTTCGCAGTGCTGAAAGCACACCTTCTCACTGAAATAATTACACAATGACGTGTACTTGCTAGCCTGTTCCATTTACGTGTTCTCCAAATGCTAAAGAGGAGCCTTGCCTAGCCTCTGAAGGAAGTGACTTGTAAGGACCAGTCCTGCCATGGAAGTATCCTTGACATTGAGAAACAGCTTTAGGGCTCTATCTTACACCCGGCGCAATACGCAACGCAAGTGTCTTTTGCTAGTTTCCAACCTGCGCATTTATCATTTTCACGTTTAGCGCCAAGTTGTTTAAATAGCAAATGCATGCCCACTTTTGCACCCATGGGCAAAATTTGCATTCCTGGTCGAAAGTCTAAAGTCAGTGGCGCAAAATGTTTTTTGTTATTTAAAGAGCGCATTAGTAATATGCGCCTATAAACGGGACGACAACGCAGGTTTGCTTATCACATACATGAATGCGCAACAGCACAAAAACGCTTTTAATTATGAAAGATTAAAGGATTGAATGTAAAAGATTATTATTGAGTCTCTTAGACATAAATGAGATGTTAGAAGACGCAAAGAGCTGCTTCACCTGTAGCCTGGTAAGTAAATAAATGCTTTGCTTTAAACAAATGCATCTATTTTAAATGTTTTTTTTAAATGCTACCTCACAGATTTATTGTATATGATGAGTCTGTACATGTGGATATGGTGAGATGAGAAAACATTTTAAGTAATGCTTAAAAAAAACTGACGCTGTCCAAGTGCTGAAACGCGCAGAGAGCTGTTTGTAAATTCTTTATCTCCTGTTTGTTACAAATAAAGTATTTTTAGAGTACAAACCTTTTCTTACATAGTTGTAAATAATTTTTTGATGAAATTGGATAGCCATAAATTTAAAGCAACACTGTAAACCCGGATTAGTTCTACTAACTCAAAAAATTTGAGGCAAATGATTGCCTCTATTTTTCTAAGTTTGCCAACTTAAAAGTTTTGAGTACTGAAAACTTCAATTCAAATCAAAAAAATGTATTTATCTAAACTTAGATAAAGTCTTATTTAAATTAAATTATATAATTTATGTAACTTAAATAGTAGTAGTTGTTTTACGTAAATATTTTTTGGCAACTGATTGCTTTGTTTTTCTTAAGTTTCCTTTACTCAAATATCTACATTTTACAACTTAACAGAACACTGTAAAACCTCACAAGTTCAGAGTACTCAAAATATTCAAGTTTTGTTCACAAATCACAGAAACATATCTTGTGACTCATGAAAATTTGATACCAGTGAAAGTGTGTTGAGACTGAGCTCAGTGCTGACTTCCACATAGGTATTGTTTATATGATAAAGCAACACATTATTGACCTAAAGCCTAAGCACAGGCACTACACTTCTGAACAATGTAAGCACAAAACTAAAAAAATAACAAACTTTTCTAAATCTCCAAGATAAATAAATGTTTAACACTACTGAGTCTTTTTATTTACTAAAAAACACATAAATATCACTTAATTTCAAAAAATGCTCTCGTTTTGCGGGCTCATGCAAAGCATGCTGGGAGCTGAACCGCCTCAACCAATGGTGTTGATTTAACTTTAAAATGAAGTAAATTTGCAGTGACAGACTCTTTCTTAGCTTACCTGGCAAATTGAACTCATCACAACCACCAAAAGTTTGTAATTATTTGCATCCAAGAGCAAATTCATCCGTTTAAAACACGTCTGAGTGCCCTTTCAATGATGATGTCACTTTTTGGTAAAAACCGCCACTAGAGGGCTTTTGACTTAAAATATTTAATTATGGTTGAATCTTTTCAAGTTCCCTAAACTCTTTACCTTTGGTGTAGTTGTAAAAACTCAAAAAAAGATTTACTGTTAACTTAAATCTATGATAGATGTAGAATGAACTCAAAAATAAAACTTTTTGGCACATTTTGAGTACCAGGTACTTTCTATTTAAAGTTAGTTTTACTGTTTGGTTTTACAGTGAATTAAAAGCCTGCTTTTTTACTTCCATGACTAAAAGAAAACAGGGTTTAAAGGTTTTAATAAAAAATAACAATTTCAAACAAGTGAAAAACAACACAATTATTTAACATTAATCTTAAACTGGGGATCTTCTTCCTCTGCTTAGTTTTTCAGTTTACAAAGTCCGTCATCTAAATAGGGATTAGACACAGCGCCAGCGCAACTGGCTTTTAAAGGGGATTAGAGCTGAGACTCTCATTGGTTTATTGCACGTTACGCCTTTATACTCCCATTACTCATTAAAAAAAAGGACCAACCCTTTTCGACCGTGCGCTTGGCGCACAAACCATTTTTCCCCTCGTTAAATTAGCAAAAGTGGATTCGGACACGCCCATTTAGACGTTGTGCTGTGCGCTTTAGACAATGCACTTAGATCCTTAAAATAGGGCCCATAGACGGACTTGGCCAATTGGAGATGACAAATCAGTGCGGCTGCCATCTTGGATGGGTCCCCAATGCGCCCCTTCTGCATTTATTTCTACTGAGGAAGGTGTATCCCAAACTACAACTATCATAACTCCTCAAATTTTTTCCAGATTTTCACACGGTTTGGTTACACATAAGTAACGTTAGTTATGATGACATAATATTATCTCTTTCACCCCCCGCGTTTTTAAAAAAAGTTGCCAGCCAGCGCCAGCGTTTTTCATGATTTTCACCAAAGTTTAATGCCTTTAAATATATAAACATACAATATACCAAATGAAAGAACAGACCCTCTGCTTTCATACCGTTTCATCCTACCTTCAGTGGTTCTTTTGTAATCAGCTTTTGAATATGGGTAGGTTTCTGCAAAAACACCACATTTTGAGCAAAAAGCAGAGATAATTCCATTTTTGTGACAGACTTTTCATAGAGATCCCATTCAGAGCGATCTTTAAAACAGACACGGACATGCAGCAGCTTGCCATAGGGCAATACTTCCGGGTTTAAAAAGTTGCGGAAGGGCGCCACCTGGTGGATTATAGCGGTATTGCGGAAAGACGGAAAATCTCGTCATTGGCGGGGAAGCGTTTTCTCTTAATTGACGAGATATCTTGAGTATCTTACGGCATAGAACCTACGCACGACTATAAATCGGGCTTAAGTGGACAAAACCTGCCAACTCCTGGTGTTTTTGAAACAATTAAAATCACAAGTTTTGTTTACACAACAATAATGTCGTAAAAACATAAACCCCTTGCGTTTTTGAAAAACTACACATGAAAATGCTGTCAAAAACATTCACGTTTACACAGATCTGCAAAAAAGACTAAACGCACCGTATTGTGTGTGCTAGGCCAATAGATGGCGATGTTACCTTGTAAGGAAACAACCTGGACTATAAAACACAAAAACTAGCAAACTTTGTTGGTAAAAAAGCATTAATGCATTTTGTATTTTGAGTAACACAAACCACAGTCCTGTAGGCCACCAGTCCTGTAGTTTGTATGATCAGGCCACAATAATGCCATTGTCAGTCACTTAAACAAGTTTTCTGTTATTGGTTGAAAGCATTGTTCTGTAAAGAGCCTCTGAATGTATTTGCTTTTTGAAATTGATAACAAAACAGCCACAACGAAGGTAAATGAACATTAGGAAAGAATAGAATCTTAAGGTGTCTAAAAGGGTTTTTACTATTGGTTTAGACAGAAGATACTGACATCTGATCCTGTACCACACTAATTTATCTTTGCCTTTCATGAGCTGTAATTATAAATGTTAGAGTATTAGAGTTCAACATGAAATAATTAAAGGTACAGGGACTTGAAGAACAAAGTCCTGTTTTGACCACAGTGGATTATAATTCACACCCCACCGCCCACACTTCAAAAGTCTGCGCTTATATAAGCTTACAGCAAATAAAAAAGTGTTTAGACAAACGTGGGGATTTCAGTGTAATTCCTTCACATGTTCTGACAGATTTCAGATGTCTCATTAAGAGAGCTTTTCAAACTGAAATGAGACCAAGAGTATCCACATGTGTATACAGGACACAAGTTTAGACATGACAACATAGACTTTCCTTTAAAACAACAAAAACCATTGCATTC
Source organism: Paramisgurnus dabryanus (assembly GCF_030506205.2). Classification (NCBI taxonomy): domain Eukaryota; kingdom Metazoa; phylum Chordata; class Actinopteri; order Cypriniformes; family Cobitidae; genus Paramisgurnus; species Paramisgurnus dabryanus. Next base: position 8,060,537 of record NC_133352.1, read on the forward strand.
AAAGAGACTCACGGACCATTAATGATTTATGACTTCCTGTCTAATCTGCTGAATAAATAACACTGAATAGGATAACACTTCTTTAAAATGGTCTGATTCAAAAAAGGCACATTTACAGCAAAACTTTGACAAGTTTTTATAGAGATTTAGCAGGTGTGACCTTTGACTTCTTTCATTGACCATTAAATCCAGCTGTTCTGATTGGAGAACATCATCGTAACCCTTGTCGTCAGGTCACTTTTCATTCACACATTCATTCTTCGTCTGAGGTCTAAAATAAACAACCTGCTGCTGCTGTCGCCCGTCTGAAGTGTTAAAGTCTCTCTCTATAAACCTTCAGTTCCTGTTTCTAACAAATGGGACCAAATCACAGCCCTTCCTGAATATCCTGAAACATCAACTTTACTGCCGCTAAACCAGTGTTTGTTTAACAGTTCATAAAGATCTCTATAGAGCAGATATAATGTATCACTGTTAATCCATTCATTTAACAACAGAGATGTACACTATTGTGGAAATTAACACAATTACACAATTATAATTACATAATGCACAAATTTGTGAAAACAGAAATATAAGGTGTCTCAATTATACGAAAGTATGATAGAAAAGTGTGCGTACGTTTGTTTCCACACAAGACTTATTAATATGGACACAAGCAGTGACTACGATCAAATCTCACGTCAGGTTTCACTTCCTGTACGCAAGTTTTCTGAGTAAGCGAGACGATGTATGTTTTACCCGTTTGATATCCTATCTAAAAAAGGAATAATGTGCAAAAGTTAGAAATAGTGTTTTCATTTAGTTTAATAAACAGAAAATAAGACTTGCTCAAAGTTTTCCACAAAAAAAAAATCCTTTTACTACAGTAAAACTTATAGTAATTACTACAGTGAGCGCTATAAAGCTTTACTAACTTTCAACAGCCTAAACCAGTGGTTCTCAAACAGGGGGGTCGCGAGAAGGTGCCAGGGGGGCCCCAGTTTAACAAAATTTTATAAAATACATTATCATGAATTCTGTGTAATTAAACCTAAAAAAATAAGGCTACAAACCAACAGCACCACTATGTATAATTTAATGTTTTGTTTAATTAAATTGTTATGTTTCAGAACAGTTTTTTTGTCATACATTTTTTTTTGGGGGGGGGCGGGCGCGAAGGAATGCACCGTATACAAGGGGGGGCGCACGCTGAAAAAGTTTGAGAACCACTGGCCTAAACCGCTGTCCAAGTACAGAAAGAAATGAGACAGCATTTAATTTACACACAGCTCCCGTGCATGCAAGAGAGAGAGAAATTACAAGAATCCTTTTATTTTGCTATTCAAGCTATTTTGTTTGAACTTGAAAGGTCAAAGTTCAGTATCCATGGAGACGTTCCTCTGCATGGCCGGGTTATGTTTCTTCATGTAGTAAACTCTAGGGTTGAGGCTTTATTTATATGGGCAACATATTTAAATTACGAAAGGTATCATCCACCACATTTATCAACGTATGATCATTCGTACCATCAGATTGGCGGCATACAAATGTTTTATGAATCACACGTGAGCCCTGACGTAAGATGATATCTGCGTACGGATCTTTGCTTGTTTCTACATTAGATTGATAAATGAGGCCAATTATGATTTGACATTGAAAGATGACCGTCTATTACTTCATTTAACTGGCAAAGACAGCCCAAATTTTAATCTTAACAGAAGTTGAAGTTAAAATATACCCATAAGATTGGGATAAGATCAAAAATCTTGACCAGCCCAAGATTGATATCACAACACTGATTATGTAAGATATATTTATGACAGGAGATGAGCTGCCAGTATAAAGAAGGCAGAGCAGACGGTTGTGTCTAGAATAAGGGTGTCATGCTTCGACTTTAAATCGAAATCGATTGAAATAAAGTCACAATCTAGAACTTCGAATTAAAAAAAGGAATCGTCGATGCTACCACGCCCCCATGTCACGTCCGGTTGGCTTGCCAAGTGGGAAAAAAACACACGTGTTGAGTGCTGTGAGTCAACCTCCTCTAACTTCGCTAGCCACAGCCAGTTAAAAGATAACATGGCAGATGAAGGAGACACCACATGAACTGCTCTTTACATGGGAAACAAACAACAACAAGCGCCTCCCGCCTTCAACTGAACTGAACTTCAATCAGAACAGAGCACACACGCGTGCACAGCAGAACGGCGTCTGTGCCAGGACCGGCCGTTTCTCTGAACTGAGATCCATTTAAGTTTCACAACAACTTATTTCAGGTGCTTAAGAGTTATGAAAACAGCATTTAAACATGACTTATTGGGGTATAGTCTTACAATCTCGTCTGACGGTAATAAAAGCGCTTTTTAAGGTGCAGAGTACTGACAGGAATGTTCATCTGACAGGAAGTTTGGTTTTATCAGGTATGTGCGTGTACCATATTTTTCCACTGGCAGCACGACTAACATGGCAGGGCATCTCCGGGTTCAAGGTCAGATATTATATTTCATAAAAGTCTAGTCTAAAAATGACATAGCATTTTTTTGTGCTTAAAAAAAGTAAAAATTGAGAATCGAATCGTGACTTTAGAATGGAAAATGTAATCTAATCAAGGATTTGGAGAATCGTGACACCCCTACTCTAGAAGGAATAAAGCAACTGCCGAAAATCTTGTGAAATCTCGCCGGATGAATGCTGTTTTTATCCTAATCCTACCCCCAAACCCAACATCTCGCTGGAGTGTTTCTGATGCATAAATTACCATTTCAGATTATTTTAAAGGACTGGTCACTTTTCTGGATTGTTTTTACAACAGTTGACACTTTTTCACTTTTAACACGCCTGGATCACAGCTGCGTGTGTCACTGTCATCAATTCCAGCCTTGTTTTCATTACAAGATTAAGTCACATTAAATATGAGTACTACATTTAATCCAGTATAATATTCCAGTTTAACAAGTCATTTAGGCATTGCAATACAGGTTTGTGCAGTTCTGTTAATGCTTATTGTGATAGTGTTGTCCCATATGATTTTTTTACTTATCAAAAAGGTTGGGAAACACCGGTTTATGTCACAACAAGTCAACAAGTGGAACATTTTGATAAATGGAAACAAAAATTTAAAGCAACAAACAAAAATCCTTGATTTTCCATGACTTGGATAAACAATATATAAAATTCCTTGACTTTCAATGTATGCAAAATACCTGTAAAAATTCAATGATATTCCAGAAATTCCCTGACCTGTGGAAACCTTGTGAACTTTTAATTTGTTGTTTAGTTCAATGTAAGTTTTGTATCTAATTTATTTATTTCACTTGCTTGTCCCTTTAAGTCTCTTTAATCTCAATCTGTAGTAAAATCTGACCCCATTACTTGTGTAACTCAACCGATAAATCTGATCGTTATGAACCAATGACAAATGAGATTACATGTTTGGAAATTATATTGACCAATAATGAAAAGAAAAACTTACATTTTCAATTGCCGTAGAAATATTCCAACATTCATGCTGCGTTTTGAGTCAAGCAGCGTAACCTTCAAAGAGAAACAAGTATTAAGTCATGAATATAAACTTTGTTTGCAGAAAATGTACCATACATTTTTAACATTTAAAACTAGTTTTGCTTACAACAGATGCAATGACTTGAAAAAAACATTGTAATCTAGCTTTTCAACACATCCCAGCAAGCAATAGTCATCTTGAACCATAGACCACCCAATATTATCCGGTTATGAGTAACCCACTTCTAGCCAAAATAAACTTTAATTTGGTTATATGTCGTTTTTGTCTAAATAACTCATGAGATGTCTGAAGTCAACAGTGATTACAAGCTGTTTGCTTTTTTTATTTAATTATTATTATTATTTTTGGCTATGATTAGAAGTATATTCAATTTCCACTGACAGAAATTTTGACAGAAAATTGACACAAATCTTAGCTTAGATGTCTGGGCTGTGTTTGGTTGGCTATTAGATGCAAAATTGCTTGCTGGGTATCAACAAGTCACTACACTGAAAGACCTTTGAAAGTGCTTAACTATCTTTCAGTGATGTTTTCAAGAAGCAGTTGGGACCTAATGGTCACAGAGTAACTCGAACATTCGCGGGTTTGAGTTTCGCAGCCGACAGGTTGTGACTGCTCCCCGGGCACTGCAATGATAGCTGCCCACTGCCCCGGGTGTGTGTGTGTGTTGGTGTGTGTTGGGGGTAACATGCAGAAGTCACATTTCAAATCACTTTTTCTCTTTCAAATCCAAAAATTCTTTACTGAAGCACTGGCAGCATTTCATTATTGTGGTAACTATTTTACATTCATGCTTACTTTGTCAATGTTAGTTTCATGCAGAGACCCGCAGTGCATCAAACTTCGTCGAAAGCTGTTGACCCTTTCCGGTTTGCTGTCTGCTTTCTGGGCAAACAGCTCATCCAGAGAGTTCAAGTCTATGGAGAAGTCCTCATCGTCATCCAGTGATCCGCTCCACACGCTCCTGCGCCCCTCCACACGCTCCCGTGGGATACGCTCCCAGTTCAGATTACGAAGTCTGTTTTTACGAGCGGAGTCACTGCGGGTCATAGCGCTGACCAAAGCAGGAGGAGGTGGAGGAGGGGGTGGAGGGGGGATTAGGGGGGGTGGCGGGACTGGGACAGCTGCCATGACTCTCACTACCTGTTCCTGTGCGCCAGAATGATGAAGGTATGTTCCATGTAAAGGCCAAGAGTTTGAAACGATGTGGATAACTAAGACAGATAAAAGTTCAGGAGGTGGACGATGTCCAATCGCATGTGTTCCTCACTTTGATGCTGTTGTTATGTTCCTGGTGTTTATCTGTAGTGGAGGAACAAATCCATTAGACTGTTGTAGAACACAACCCATCAAGCCATTTCTAAAATTTTATTTAAAACTCAAATCCAGAGCAATCTCGACCCTCTAATATAGATTGAATGTTTGTTATCTAGAACTACTGCTTACAACATCGCGTAAGAAGATGACATCATGGTATTCAAGCCCACTTGCGTGTTTTAAGCACACATCTCTGATCAACAATGAGGTTGTTTACAGCCGTCACACAACTAAAAGTGAGCCTGTGGGGTTTAGTCAGGCACCTGGTAACTCTTGTGTCTCAATTAACACAAGGGTGTCTGTAATGACTATGAGCTTCATCTCTTTATCTGCCAGTCCTCACGGTTTAACCCGAGGGTTGGAGGGGATGCGAGTCCTCCACATTTCCTACTATCACATCTGCTCTTGCTGCACTTCAGTTAATGGATATGAATGAAGACACAGGACAAAGAGAGAGAAAATCTGAGCAAAACCATCAAACACACTGTGACTGGAAACAATGAACGTACTACTTACATTATTTTATGAGTAAACAACATTAAGCCAAAAAGGAAAAAAGTGTAAAGTTTTAGGGAATAATAAACCATTTTACACAACACTGTATATTTTATTCTTTACTTTGCACATTGTTGTTGAGCATATGGCTTTTTCAAAAACTGATATCAGTATATAGAACCAATTGGTGTGACCAATATGATATATCCGTATACAGCGCAATTTAATGAAAGCATATACAAGATTGATGGAATTAAATAACGCGCATTGTCTTACATGGTACTATAAATAACCAGAAAAAAACTGCAATCTCTTTATAACAAGAACAATTTCAGTAGATTTAATCATAAAGAGCTAATAAAGATAGCTCCATGTCACGCGTTTTTGAAACTGAATGAAGAGGCGTTGAGATGCGCTACAAACGCGACGCATCGTACGCATGTGACGGGTACAGTAAGGCGCTTCTTTATATTCTCCACAAATCCACCTGAGCGCGCTATATAAGCAAACATCTGATACATCTGCACAAAACAAAACATTTAAAAGCTGAGACTAAATTAATGGGAACGTATAAACGACCGACCAACGGCTTTTGAGCAACTTTCAATAAGATATTTCCTTAAGAGTGAGTGCAAGGAGTTTAAATTTTTGTAAATTTGTAGACATTTAAAGTTTTGTCCTTTTACATGGACAGAAATAAACAATTATACATTAACTATATTGCTTATAGTGGACCAGCTAATATATCCAAAAAAATCAAACAACCCTGAGTTTGAGAATGTCAGTAAAGCATGCAATGAGCGCGATGTGTAAGTTAAAACTGCCCGATACATTTCAAACAAGGCAAAATAAACCGACAAATGCCTTAAATAACGAGAAATACAATGATAAAAAACACATACTACGCAGCAGTCGATGAAAATATTACAAGTCTGTCTGTACAGTACCGCGCAAACAGTGCATAAAAAAACTGATACTTACACTTTGTTTCGTATAATTATAGAAGTAATCCTACTTAAAAAGAAATGAGGTTTCAACGTAATGACAAACATCCACTACACGCAGAAAGTAAACTCACAGTAAACTCTGCTACAGGACCAACTTATACACACACAGCCGAAAACCCCAAAACTCACTACACTTTTTAGAGCGCTCGCGCCACACGCGCATGCGCAGAACACAGACACATCGTGCTCGCTTGGGTTTCCCCCTAGAGAATTTACCAAACTACAAGATAAAAAGCTGTGCTCATAACTAATAAATATTTAACCTTACTTGTTTACCCTACTGATACAAACAAAAATATGTCGATTTCACAAACGATTTATGACGTAGTGCTTAAGATGTTATATTTTGTATATATTATTAATTTGAAGATCACTGATATCAAAACAGCTTCACTCTCGCTTAAAAATAACCTGAGATTGGTTGAGATATAAAAGATCAGTTCTCATTTATATAATATAGTCTCTGATGTTCTTGTCAGTTTGTTATCAAACTAAAGACCGGTCTCTGTAATCTTTCATGCATCATGCAGGACTTTGATCACTTTTGGTGATGAGAACTCAAGATGAAGTAAGCTGAGCATCATATGGGGAAAACACAGCAGGTTTGGAGATTTAGCCAAATCCCGAAAAACAGAAAAACAGAATCCCCCAAACCAGAATCTATCAGGTGAATGTACAGGCGTTAAGTCTCACTCTTTAAACATTATACTCAGAGGTGTATAGTGTTTAATAGGTTATGCCCTTCAATCTATTAATACTGTGATTAATAACTGATTTATAAGAACAATCTTTCATCTGAAAATATTGCTAACAGTTTAATACATTTTTATTTATAATTCATAGAAATGACAGAAATAGCAGACTGATAAACAGATGTTAAAGTATTAATTCAACACAAATCAGATGTGCAAAAACAGAAAATGCAATATATTATACAATTATTTTACATGCATGACTGATAAACCGCTGATTTCTGGAGCAGATCTTAAAATCTTCACTGCTGTTTTTCTGTGTAATATATGTCTTGGGCGTGCCATCTGAATTTTTTACAAACAAGTCTTTTTTGTTGTACTTGATAAATAGCCCATTTTATTTTATCTCTCTTTATTACATTCTAAATATCATAAGAGCTCATTTCCAGTCACTGTATTGAACAGACACCTACATGAAACAATAACTCATCAACAGCGTACAGAGAGTACACAGTTGAAACAAATGTGGAACGGCACTTTTGATCCGTGAAGAAGCCGTTCAAAACATGTTGACTTGAGTTGTTTGAAGATTAATCGAGTCGTACTGTATGCATAGACACACCTGCATTTGATCACAGACAGAGACTCTTGGACTTTAATGGGACCCAGGTGGCCCCAGAGCCGGCGTTCATGCAAAAAGAAGACAAAGAAGGAACAAGAATGAGCTTATACAATTGAACAGGTGATTAAAGGAGAGACAGTGGAGGAATACGGAGAAGAATATGCTGAGATTTTCTGAGAGGAAACTTGGAGAAATTCACAAAAAATGGAGGCCGGGCTATTGATCAAATTAATCAAACAGAAATGATGTCAGAGACGGGCAAAGTCAGCCATTCCTTAAAGTTGATCTGCCCTTTTATACTCCACTGTCTGAATACTCTTCTTGGAAGCTGATAAAGAAAGAGTTCCTATTCTCTTTTCTATTGTGAGGGTTTTGTATTTCACTTTTCCCACATTATAATCTACTGCACTGTGAAAACCCATTGTAAGACTTCTGATGAGTTTATTGCTGAAACAAGTATGTGCTTGTTCCCAAAAGTGAAACAGCAAATGCTATATATAGACCAAGGATTAATTGATGACGGGCTGTTGAATTATAAGAAAATAATGCACACCCAAGGTGGTAATGTGGCACTATGTGAAGCGGAGTTACACTGCGGGTCTGCATTATTTTCAAATAATTTAAAGGACCAGAGTTAATTATTCCTATACCACGGTTACCAAAAACATTTCTCTGCTGGTTATTTTAAGACATTTGACAGGTCAGGTGTGCGCTTATCAAAAAATAATGCCAGTGTAACATTTCCCAACCAATCAGAATAAAGCATTTAACAGACCCCTGGTATAAATGAAAATATATTATTAAGTGTAATCCTTAAACAGGATCTATAGTATAGTGTAAATGATTGTGGAAATTCATTGTGGATCATTGCTGTGCACATCTGTTAAATGATCTTTTGCACTCATTGTTTAAGGCCATGTTTGTTAGATTTGTATTGTAATTACTTTTTAATTACACCTATCAAAGCAGGTAAAGACTTGTAAAACTAGATGTGTGCAGGTTAAGACAACACTTACTGTATCCATGTAACGTTTAGATCATTGTAAATGGTTATTAGTTTGTTTGGTGGTTACTGGTGTGTTCTGGGTGATCTCTATGAAGTTTCTTCTCAAGGTTTTTTTTGGTAGGATGTTGTTTTGGGGTGTTCATACTGGCTTTTCATACTGGTTTATCTTATGATGTAATGTTGTCTTTACAGTGAGACTCAGTGGACAGTAAAGATTAGTAAGACTAGCAATTATTTTGCTTCATGTGTGGCAGGAGTTATCACACAGTTAATATTAAAGACGTCACTGCATCATAAAGGAAGTCTTTTAATGTGTCTAACAAAGCACGGTCTACACACAAAGAGACCCAACTAAATGTATGCGATGTATACAGCAGGGACCGGGGGGACCTTTGAAAGGTGATGATGTATATGGAAAGTAATTGAACAAAAGCTGTGTCCTTCCTAACCTCAAACAAAACACACTTTCTATCTTTAAACTATCTCTACTATTTAAATCTATATATTTACTTATTATTACAATTTTAGTAATATACAAATTATCATTCACATCATTAAATTATTTATCTTTCAGAATATTTTTTATTATATTTAGTAAACAGAGTCCTGCATTTGATTAATTTATATTACTAACATAAATTTGTACATAGTGAATTGTACAATACATAAAATTATTACAGAAAAGCAACAATAAAACCCAATCATAACATAACGGGGTAAAAGCAAAATGTACAAAAACATATGAATATTTGGTCATACAAAGTAATACGAATTAGATGAGATTACTCTAAAAAAATATTGGGTTGTTTTTAACCCAGGGCTGGGTAACTATTGAACAGAACACATTTCTGGGTTAAAAATTACCAAAATAATGGGTTGTTTTAACCCAACTGCTGGGTTGTTTCAACATGGTTAAAGGCATGTATTTTGACAAGACGCATGATGCACATAGGTTCACATTATGCACGAACACATATTTTGAATTGCTGCCCCTTGGAATAGAAGTCACCGGCTGCCACTCTATGTAATATTGTTTTTATTAAATTAAATAAATTTGTATTAAATTTGTTAATATTACTTTAACATTTACGACTTTACATTCAGTTCTTGACACGTCTTTCATATTATTAAATTTCTTCTCTGTCTTTCAGGAGTTTGGACTGCTATATTACGCATCGAGCTGCTGCCCATACAAACAAAATGACAAATAACCCAAACAAAACAAGTTCCTAATTTTAGAGCTGGGAAAGAGTGTACGTGATTTGTGTGGTGTAAACCCTTTTACTCTTGTTTACACACTGGCTGTTTGTTCATTCATTCATTCATGCGTCCCCTCTGCCTCATTCATATCAACCTCATTACCCCCCTCTCCAACCTCTGCCATGCCAACTGATGATGTCATCCTCATGAGATGCCTGGTCAAGCAGGATATTTTTGGGAAGGGGGGTCTTGCGTGGCATTGAAGGTCCAGTAGATCAGTGCTCTCATCAGAAAGCACGTCCCTCCTAGCTCCACACAAACTCTTAAGAGTTTTTTTCCTCACCCAACTCTGTTTAAAACTGAATGGGGGACGTGCTGAGTCTGGGAGGCGTATTAGAGGGATTAAACCCTCCATTCTTCCACAACTTCCCCTGCATCCACGGTCCTCAGAGCATGAGGGTTTACCCCGGACATCTTTTCTTTTTTTAATAATAAACTATTGCATAACAATGCAGCCTACCTATCAGTGATGGCTCATGACTTCTTTCCCAAGCAAAACTCGTCAAAACATCATCATGTGTGTGGCTCGTGCATCCTGTGTCATGTATTGTACGTGCCTGCTACAGATGCTTAATAAGGGTTTATGATAAAAGAGATGCTCAGATATTTGCTTAATCTCATATGTAATCAGAGTTTACTGTTAAGTTAGTGTCTTGCGAGACGTGAGCGTCTCTTATCATAAACCCTAAACACGTGTGCAGCAGGCACGTATCTGACATAACATGCGATGCACATAGGTTCAGATAACGCACCGAACACATATTTTGACATGACGCATATAGGTTCACATGACCCACTGAACACATATTTTGACATGACGCATGATGCAAATAGGTTCACATGATGCACTAAACACATATTTTGACATGACACATGATGCACATAGGTTCACATGATGCATCAAACACATATTTTGACATGACGCGTGAAGCACAAAATTGCCCATAGGTTCACATGACGCAGAGAACACAATTTGACATGAAGCATGATGCACACAAGTTCACATGACGCACCGAACACATATTTTGACATGATGCACAAAGGTTCACATGACACACCGAACAAATATTTTGACATGACGCATGATGCAAATAGGTTCACATGATGCACTAAACACATATTTTGACATGACACATGATGCACATAGGTTCACATGATGCATCAAACACATATTTTGACATGACGCATGAAGCACAAAATTGCCCATAGGTTCACATGACGCAGGGAACACAATTTGACATGAAGCATGATGCACACAAGTTCACATGACGCACCGAACACATATTTTGACATGATGCACAAAGGTTCACATGACACACCGAACACATATTTTGACATGATGCATTAATAAATAGGTTCACATGACGCACCGAACACATATTTTGACATGACGTATGATGCACATAGGTTCACATGACGCACCGAACACATATGTTGACATGAAGCATGATGCCACTAGGTTTACATGACGCATTGAACACATATTTTGACATGACGCATTATGCAAATAGGTTGACATGACGCACCGAACTCATATTTTGACATGACGCATGATGCACCTCGGTTCACATGACACACCAAACACATATTTTGACTTGACGCATAATGCACATAGGTTCACATGACGCACCAAACAACTATTTTGACATGACGCATTATGAAAATAGGTTCACATAACGCACCAAACACATATTTTGACTTGACGCATGATGCACATAGGTTCACATGACGCACCGAACACATATTTTGACATGACGCATGATGCACATATATTCATATGACGCACCGAACACATATTTTTACATGACGCATTATGCAAATAGGTTCACATGATGCACCAAACACATATTTTGACATCATGCATGATGCACGTAGGTTCACATGACGCACCGAACACATATTTTGACATGACGCATGATGCACATAGGTTCACATGATGCAGCCAACACAAATTTTGACATGACGCACATAGGTTCACATGACACACCGAACACATATTTTGACATGACACATTATGCAAATAGGTTCACATGACGCACCAAACACATATTTTGACATGACACATGATGCACATAGGTTCATATGACGCACCGAAAACATATTTTGACATGACGCATGGTGCACGTAGGTTGACATGACGCACCAAACACATATTTTGACATGACGCATTATGCAAATAGGTTGACATGACGCACCGAACTCATATTTTGACATGACGCATGATGCACGTAGGTTCACATGACGCACCAAACACATATTTTGACTTGACGCATGATGCACATAGGTTCACATGACGCACCAAACACATATTTTGACATGACGCATTATGAAAATAGGTTCACATAACGCACCAAACACATATTTTGACATGACGCATGATGCACGTAGGTTCACATGACGCACCGAACACATATTTTGACATGACGCATGATGCACATATATTCATATGACGCACCGAACACATATTTTTACATGACGCATTATGCAAATAGGTTCACATGATGCACCGAAAACATATTTTGACATCATGCATGATGCACGTAGGTTCACATGACGCACCGAACACATATTTTGACATGACGCATGATGCACATAGGTTCACATGATGCAGCCAACACAAATTTCGACATGACGCACATAGGTTCACATGACACACCGAACACATATTTTGACATAACACATTATGCAAATAGGTTCACATGATGCACCAAACACATATTTTGACATGACACATGATGCACATAGGTTCATATGACGCACCGAAAACATATTTTGACATGACCCATGGTGCACGTAGGTTGACATGACGCACCGAACACATAATTTGACATGACGCATTATGCAAATAGGTTGACATGACGCACCGAACACATATTTTGACATGACGCATTATGCAACTAGGTTCACATGACGCACCAAACACATATTTTGACATGACGCATGATGCACGTAGGTTCACATGACGCAGCGAAAACATATTTTGACATGACGCATGATGCATGTAGGTTCACATGACGCACCGAACACATATTTTGACATGACGCATGATGCACGTAGGTTCACATGACGCACCGAACACATATTTTGACATGACGCATGATGCACATAGGTTCACATGACACACCAAACACATATTTTGACATGAGGCATGATGCACATAGGTTCACATGATGCAGCGAACTCATATTTTGACATGACGCATGATGCACATAGGTTCACATGATGCAGCCAACACAACTTTTGACATGACGCACATAGGTTGACATGACGCACCAAACACATATTTTGACATGTTGCACATAGGTTCACATGAAGCACTGAACACATATTTTGACATGACACATGATGCACGTAGGTTCACATGACGCACCGAAAACATATTTTGACATGACCCATGGTGCACGTAGGTTGACATGACGCACCGAACACATAATTTGACATGACGCATTATGCAAATAGGTTGACATGACGCACCGAACACATATTTTGACATGACGCATTATGCAACTAGGTTCACATGACGCACCAAACACATATTTTGACATGACGCATGATGCACGTAGGTTCACATGACGCAGCGAAAACATATTTTGACATGACGCATGATGCATGTAGGTTCACATGACGCACCGAACACATATTTTGACATGACGCATGATGCACGTAGGTTCACATGACGCACCGAACACATATTTTGACATGACGCATGATGCACATAGGTTCACATGACACACCAAACACATATTTTGACATGAGGCATGATGCACATAGGTTCACATGATGCAGCGAACTCATATTTTGACATGACGCATGATGCACATAGGTTCACATGATGCAGCCAACACAACTTTTGACATGACGCACATAGGTTGACATGACGCACCAAACACATATTTTGACATGTTGCACATAGGTTCACATGAAGCACTGAACACATATTTTGACATGACACATGATGCACGTAGGTTCACATGACGCACCGAACACAAATTTTGACATGACCCACATAGGTTTACATGACGCACCAAACACATATTTTGACTTGTTGCACATAGGTTCACATGACGCACTGAACACATATTATGACATGACGCATGATGCACAAGGTTCACATGACGCACTGAACACATATTTTGACATGACGCATGATGCACGTAGGTTCACATGACGCACTGAACACATATTTTGACATGACGCATGATGCACATAGGTTCACATGACGCACCAAACACATATTTTGACATGACGCATGATGCACGTAGGTTCACATGACGCACCAAACACATATTTTGACATGACGCATGATGCACGTAGGTTCACATGACGCACCGAACACATAATTTGACATGACGCATGATGCACGTAGGTTCACATGACGCACCGAACACATAATTTGACATGACGCATGATGCACGTAGGTTCATATGACGCACCGAACACATAATTTGACATGACGCATGATGCACGTAGGTTCACATGACGCACCGAACACATATTTTGACATGACGCATGATGCACATAGGTTCACATGACACACCAAACACATATTTTGACATGAGGCATGATGCACATAGGTTCACATGATGCAGCGAACTCATATTTTGACATGACGCATGATGCACATAGGTTCACATGATGCAGCCAACACAACTTTTGACATGACGCACATAGGTTGACATGACGCACCAAACACATATTTTGACATGTTGCACATAGGTTCACATGAAGCACTGAACACATATTTTGACATGACACATGATGCACGTAGGTTCACATGACGCACCGAACACAAATTTTGACATGACCCACATAGGTTTACATGACGCACCAAACACATATTTTGACTTGTTGCACATAGGTTCACATGACGCACTGAACACATATTATGACGTGACGCATGATGCACAAGGTTCACATGACGCACTGAACACATATTTTGACATGACGCATGATGCACGTAGGTTCACATGACGCACTGAACACATATTTTGACATGACGCATGATGCACATAGGTTCACATGACGCACCAAACACATATTTTGACATGACGCATGATGCACGTAGGTTCACATGACGCACCAAACACATATTTTGACATGACGCATGATGCACGTAGGTTCACATGACGCACCGAACACATAATTTGACATGACGCATGATGCACGTAGGTTCATATGACGCACCGAACACATATTTTGACATGACAAGCAACAAACATTTAACCCTGAATACATATTTTGCTTTTTTGCCTCCTCGGAAGCGAAGTCACCTGCCACCACTGCTACCTAAAGGTCAAATAAGCACAATGAATTCAGTCCATATGATGATTTTCCAGTCTTTTGAAGCCAGCTGAACAGAAATCTTCCCAACTTATTGAATCTCATTTGCATTTCCACGTTTTTAAACAGGATATGTCACACCATAGACCCAATGCTGTTTAGTGCCTCAGACCTTGACCTTCAATGACCTCAGTCCTTACGACATCATAGGGTGACCATACGTACCATTCTTCCCGGACGCATCCCGTCCAGGATTTTGTGTTCGTCTTCCGTAAGTCGTATTTGTCGACCGCATATGTCATAGAGAATTATTATTATTATTACAGAAAAGCAACCGTTACATTTTAAGGTAAGAATGAAACTACGATTGTATATCTTATGTTTTTAACTGAATGGCGTATGCGGTCAACAAATACGACTTCCGGAAGACGCACCGAAATCCTGGATGGGATGCGTCCGGGAAGAATGGCACGTATGGTCACCCTATGACATCATGACCAAATTTGAATATGCATGTGACACAGAGTAGCCTATCATCATGTGTATGCTCCGAAAGTAAGCACACAAAACAGTGCTGCTCTGTTAGAAAAACCCCAGTGACAGCCCTGGATGTGTGTTTACGTCATTTCGCTTTTGTTCAAGCATGTACGCTTAACCTCACCGACAAAATGAGCTGCAGTGTGTTTGGCAAGAATAGAGAAATTTCAAAGCACAAAGGGAGGACCGGCCAGTGACGGGAAGAAACTCAATCTGTCTCATTCAGCCTGTAGCTGGTAAAGAGAGTGAGCATCACTACTGTATGTAGTTTCATTAACCAGGGTTAATCCTGCCTACTTTTGGTTTGGGTGGTGGAAAATGTGCTAAAACGAGGAGACCCCGAACTAAACCCACAACAGACTGAACAAAAACAAAAAACAGTTTGACATTTGGCCACCCTCAGTGTGTTTTTGAGCACTTGACCCCTTATTGCACACTGACAGGAAGTTTTTATTGCTAACAGCTAACATTCAACTTGTGTCGGTGTGTCTCTGTAAATAAAACAGAAACAAATGGGACAATTGTTGACATAGATTCATGTAAAGTAACAGAGAAGTTCATATAATTACATCCTAGAAGAATTAAATGAGAAATGTTTTGGGAAATTCCAGACTTTGGGAAATCTGGTCTTCTCAAAAAGCAAAAATACTAATTTCTGTCTTCATTTCTACAACACTTATGTGGTTGCAAACCTATAAACTGTTATATTTTATTTCCACAGATCATATAACAACATGCACTGAAATACATTTAAGCATAAACTATTCTGTGACTTCTCTTTACTTCAGGAGAAAATCTAACAGCATGTGTTAAACCTGAGCCATGTGTCCTTGTTTACATCTCTCACACAAACACCATCATCCCTCAGCTCTCTGATGTGAAAGTTCAGTGTTGATCCTGAATTCAGACACTAACAGATTAAATAACAATCTTTCAGCACATCTTAACCCTGCCAATCTCCCTGGAAGAAAACCAAATAAATAAAAAATGCTTTTTCTTGGCTTTAGTCCTACAAGAAGTCAGGAGGTCAGACCGTCAGGCTTTAGGTTATCAGGGCTCATTTCAGATTCAGTTCATTGGTCAGATGGTTACACTTCGTTCAGCTACGTAAACATTAGATGTGGTGTGTTTGAAACAGAAACAGATTTGGGTCTGAACCCCCCCTCCATCTGTCCCAGTGGGCGGGTCGGTGGATGGGCTGGGAGGAGGAAATCAGCAGGGAGTGTGGAGGTGTTGAGCTCTGTCATCCTGTTGTTGATGGTCCACACCTGTCTGTTGTTTTAGGGTTTATCTACAGAGACTGATCTCAGATCATTAGTTGAGCTCATGTTTCTTTGGTTTAGATCTGAATTATTCACTAAGGGGGGAAGTCAGTGTAGTCCTTTCATTTGATCTTAATTAAACTGGCTTGTGTGGGCACCTTAACCCCAGCTGCACCCCTGGTGCTGCAGTGACAGCTGCCCACTGTGCCAGGTGTGCTTGCGTCTGTTCACTACTCACTGGATGTGAGATTAAATGCAGAAGACACATTTTGAGTATTTGCTTGACAAAAACTAGTACAAAATTGGGTTAAAACGACTTTACTGGTAAATACACAAATGTGTTGTCTCTGTTGTCATGATCACTGTTATAATGAATGTCACACAACTCCTGCTGTTTAAAACAGGCAACAAGAAATCTTTTCTATTTAAAGTTTCAGCTGATCGTGTAGTGATGTGCTATAACTTTGTTGAGCACACCGGTGAGTTGAACCAGCTGAGAAACCTTTAGACTAAAGATTGTAAAGAGCAGGACCCATGCCAGGGCACGGCACACAAGCCTGTGATCGCTGCCACGCTGTTCCATACAAAGACCCATTTATCCGGGAGAAGGACACATTTTTGGGGGAGGATCCTGAGGTTGTCAGTTCTGTTCAACACATTTTCCACCAGCACGCGCGTCAGAGATACGGCACATGTTTGTAGAAATCATCTGTCGAGCTGATAGGATGCTGAATGACGGGGTTATTTGTTCTCTTTGTATTGCTCTGCATGCCAGATTTAGAGTAGTGCTTGCTTGTGCACAACACATCACCATTAACTCGGTGTTGCTATGTGGTTGCTAAGGTGTTCTGCATGGTTTTAGCACATTGCCATGTGGTTGCTTCAGGCCAAAGTAAAAAAATCCTGTCAGATTGATATTCTGGTCTGTAAATATTGCTCAGACCATTAATTCAATAATACATAAATAATACCATTTAATACAGTGAATAGGTCAACCCAAACGTAAATACATATATACATATATAATACATAACTGTTTGGGATGAGTGAAGTTAAGCATTGGTTTAAAGGTGCCAAAGAATGCATTGAAATAATCTGTTAAATTGTTTATTGATATCTACATAGAAGGTATGTGGTTTATTAAGTGCAAAAATTATCCAGAAAGGTTTTTACATGTCCATTTACAACCCTCGATTTTGTCCTTTGAATGAAATGGTCTATTTTTGGCCTATATGAAAGGGTCATGAATAATAATATTGAGCTCTGCTCTGATTGGCTGTTTCACAGTGAGGCTCATGCCAGTGGCTCTCATAAGTAAACAGGCCTTATGTTTTAGCATGTACCAGATGAAAATACAGATTTTGAGGAACAATTTATTGTTTGGAGATTATTAATGGATGTTTCTGAGTGGTAAGTTTGTGTTTTTTTCAATATGGACCTGCAAAACGTAACTGTAACGTCAATAATAGACCTTCAGCCTAAACGTTAGCATATAGCATTAACTAGCATATAGCGCTAACTCAGCAGTCTCAACTTTGTTTTTATTCTTTTGTAATTCATTTAATGTGTGATTTAATGTTGGGGCGTACATCACGAATGTGACATCACAGTCGGTGTCATGTTGAGATTGGTCTGTTTTCTGGCGGTCTTTTGTGCGCACGAGCTTTAAGAAGGAGAACACAAACGTGTTTGAGGCACATGATATGTCAATACCATGTACTGAACTCTTTTTATTCATCTTTGTCAAGATAAATACAGTTTTACATTCTGTGGCACGTTTAATTGATCATATAGCAATAGTAATTGCACAAATTAATAAATGTCTGAGAAAACCAAGCTAAAGTAATTTATTTGTAATTTACTGTTTTCTACATAAATTCATCCTACATAATGTAAAGAACATTCTGTTAAAATATTTTTGATAAATTTAACATTGATTGAGTAGATCATGTCAAAGATTGAAATGATATAACATAACCAAGCGTTAGGGTTTGTCTGAAAACTTTTTAAAGGGTCATGAAACCATCTCCAGTTTATCATTAATGGGGACATTTCACAAGACTTTATTAAAATGTACATCTTTAGTTTCCCCAGAGTACGTGTGTGAAGTTCTAGCTCAAAATACCATATAGATTATTTATTATAGCAAAATCCCACTTGTAGTTTTCTTTTAAAATGCAAATGAGCTGTTCTCTGCACTAAATGACAGTGCTGTGATTGGATAGTGCATGTTAAGGGCCGTTATTATCCCCTTCTGACATCACAAGGGGAGCCAAATTTCTATGACCTGTTGTTCCACATGCTTGCAGAGAATGATTTACCAAAACTAAGTTACTGGGTTGATCTTTTTCACATTTTCTCATAGAAGCACTCAGAAACCAGTTATAGAACATGAAAAAAAAAAGATTTTTATGATATGTCCCCTTTAAGAAAAATGCAGCTTAGCATGGACGCTGTAAGAAAAAGGGCGAGGAGAGAGTGAATAATATGTGCCAGGCAACCCCAGAAAGAAATAAACTTAATATGACGAATATTTAATTACAAGAAAAGTCAAGTAAAGAGATATGACAGTACTGTATTTGAAGAAAAGGGAGAGTCTTCAGGACATCATACTGCGTCCTTGTCTAGACACATCACTACATAACAAACTGTGACATTGACACAATGTGTTTAAACCTAGAAGATGAAAACAGCATAAAAAGCTCAAAGTCAGTTTACTCCTAACCCTTATCATTAGATTATGACACAATCTCAGCACTCCTCCAAAGACAGATCTTCCTAAAAACAAAAACTAAATCTTGATTCATGTGATTTATAAGAGTGCAGTATATTTCCCTGTGCTGCTGCATTATATTATCTTCAGTTATTCAGCACTTTAAAAATGTCTGGGTTATTTTTGACCCATAATGGGTAAATATTGGACAGAAAAAAATTGACACAATGCTGGGTTGTTTAAACCCAACTACTTGGTTATTATACCCCATGGTTGCATAACAACAACCTAACATTGGGCCATTTTTAACCCAGCATGTGTTCTGTCCAATATTTACCCATTATAGGTCAAAAATAACCCAGACATTTTTTAGAGTGAGTAAACATCAAAGACCATCTGACCCTAAAACCAATCTAACAGGACAGGATAGGGTTCATTAAACGAGGAGAATCTGCTCACCAGGGACTCTTAAACAAACACAAACCTTAAAGAAGAGAGATCCTGTTGCTATTCACTTGATAAAGAGAATGACCATTCAATATTATTTATGACTGTATGACAGAGATTAGATTAGACTGATGTTTATTTAATTCTCTCAATGTAAATCAGGAAAATCTTTAGGAAATTGTATTTTGTAAATTGAATTGCTTTGTATTTCGATGTTATACTCATGACAATTACTGTAAGCAAATTTCTTACTAATTTTAATGACTTTAATTGTTATACTTAAATAAGCTAAAAAAAATCACAGGCAGTTAAACAGAAAGTGTCATACTTTAATATTTAAATTCACTTTTCCTCATGAGAATAAGAGTTTTCACATTTGGTTATTCCATAAAATGTATATTTCTGAAATTTTCCTAAAATACATGTAAAAACATTAGCATTTTGCTATTGACCGATTCATTTGAACTTGTTTTCTCAACAGTACTGAAAACACTCAATCTTTGGACCATTATTTCCCTATTTCAATTTTCAGTAAATAAATGCAAATAAAACATGATTTTTATTAGGAACTTGGCAGAAATGTTGTTGGTAGTTAGTTGGCTGAATGAATGTATGAAGTAAATGAAATAACGAAAAAATTGTTGATTTAAAAGAAATAGTAATAATCCAGCTTTGCAGTGTTTGTTAAACTAAAGGTCATGACCTCCTGTAACCCTGAGAGCACTTAGATCTCAAGCGTATATCAGTCACATATGGACCAATCCAGATAAGAGTCTCTGTACTGATATACGCTATCGGTACATGATATACGTGCCTATCATGTTGAATGGCATTAATGAGGTTTAATGATGTTTTGGTAAACACCGCTGTGATGTTTCAATCACAAGAACAGCCAAAATATCCATTAAGACCCAAATGAAAGCATCTACTATCAGATCTGGCATGACAGGAACATGGAAAGTTTTCTACACCCACTTGTAAAACTGTTTTATATCATCCTGTTTCAACAAATCTCTGCAGCTACACAATACACAAATACTTCTCACTATTTCCTGTTAAACCCAGCTGTTACAACTTAAACTGATGTAAATGTGGTTTTAACCTGCTAACTGTATTAAGAGCATCCATCAAGCACAACTACTGGGGTCACCCAAACAGTCATCTGCCCAGAATCAAATCACTTATAGCTGTGGTTACCAACCCTGTTCCTGCAGATTTATCCTCCTGCCTACTTCACCACAACTGCCTCTCATTTTTAGGTAGCTGTGAAAAGCTTGATTAGCAGGTTCAGGTGTGTTTGATTGAGATTGGAGGTGAACTCTGCAGAAAAATGGATGACTCCTCTATTAACCCTATAGAGTCATATATAAAGGATTTTGATTATAGTACCAAATTATCAAAACAATATTGCCCTCTGAAATTAAAATGTATGAATGACCCACATCTAAATAGGCTATCCACTATAAAACCTTTTACCAAAGTGCCTTGAAATGTGCAGCTTTGTTTGATGCATCAATGTAACTTCCACACAGTAAGTTTGGGTGGGGAATATTCAGCAGCTACTCCCCCTTTTTAAAATAGCCTAATTAGTTTACCTCGCAGTCTGAAATCTAATGAGAAGCTGAAGTGCAGTATGGTGTTATGAAAATGATTGATCCATACTGGCAGAAGTAAGAGACTGTAAGTTTTGAATGCTTATATCTGAGTGGGTAGTTGCCTCACAGCAAGAAGGTCCCCGGTTAGGTCAGGTGGCCTTTCTGTGTGGAGTTTTGCTAGAGGTCAGAGGAGAATGGGCCGACTGATTCAAACTGATAGAAGAGCAACTTTGACTGAAATAACCACTCGTTACAACCGAGGTATGCAGCAAAGCATTTGTGAAGCCACAACACGCACAACCTTGAGGTGGATAGGCTACAACAGGAGAAGACCCCACCGGGTACCACTCATCTCCACAACAAAAAGGAGAAATTTGCATGAGCTCACCAAAATTGGACAGTTAAAGAATGGAAAAATGTTGCCTGGTCTGATGAGTCTCGATTTCTGTTGAGACATTCAGAGTCAGAATTTGGCGTAAACAGAATTAAAACATGGATCCATCATGCCTTGTTACCACTGTGCCGGCTGGAAGTTGTGGGGTAATGGTGTGGGGGATGTTTTCTTGGCACACTTTAGGCCCCTTAGTGCCCATTGGACATCTTTTAAATTTCTTGAACATGACAATAAGTTCACTGTACTAAAATGGCCCCCACAGTCACCAGATCTCAACCCAATAGAGCATCTTTGGGATGTGGTGGAACGGGAGCTTCGTGCCCTGGATGTGCATCCCACAAATCTCCATCAACTGCAAGATGCTATCCTATCAATATGGGCCAACATTTCTAAAGAATGCTTTCAGCACCTTGTTGAATCAATGCCATATAGAATTAAGGCAGTTCTGCAGACGAAAGGGGGTCAAACACAGTATTAGTATGGTGTTCCTAATAATCCTTTAGGTGAGTGTATATCATTAAAGCTAAGATGTTTATACTAAAAGCCAAAGTTTTGGGGACTCCATCCAGCAAAGAATGTAGAGCCTTCTCCCACCTGGCACCTAAACTGTGAAATAGCCTTCCTGACACTGAACTCCTATTTGAGTTTGAGATCTTTCTGTGTAGTTTGAATGCTATAAGTTTTGAATAATATAATGATTTAAACATGTTTAGACACAATGTGAGGAAGATGCCTCTTACTAACAGTTAGACACCACTGTTATAAAAACTAAAATCATACGTTATCATGCCAACATATTTCTGTTTCCTAATACAGTCTATAAAGGTTTATATATGTTGGCAAGAGATCAGCTTTATGAGGTGAAATGTCTGGCGTTGAATTGTACTCTGTGATGGAGGTGTTTTTTAACATGCACACCCTTTCCTTCAGCTTTCTCCTCAGGCACCTCAGCCAACCCCATTTCCTCTCTCGTCTCTGGTGTTCTCACACAGGAGCGCTGCGAGTGACTCTCTGAAAATCACATCTCATAACATTAGACACATAGACTCCAAAACAAGCCATACCAATGTAAAACTATACTGCAAAGATAAAACCTCACGACCCAACTTTAAATGAGATGATATGAGACGATTCACCTGTATGGCTGCTCTAAATCTGACCATGTTTCCTGATATGTCTCCCATGTTGATCTAGGAACATAAACAGGGAAGCTCAGGAGCAAAAGACAGGCGTGTGTAAGGGGTTGGACCCTATAACTTTATCATGTCCTGTCCTGGGCTATTAAATAATAACCACACAGTATGACACCCTATAAACTGCACAGAGCATCCTATAGTATGAATTAATATGTGTAATATCATGAGACTTCATGAAGGAGATCCTCAGAGCTCATATCAGAAGTCATTAGAGGAGATAATAAGCTCTTGAACAGCACAGTATTGTCCTTGGGCAAAGGGTGATTTCTGCACTCAGGCAATAGCGGGAAGAGCCGTCGACTGAACACATTGTTCCCCGGTGGTGCTCTTGCCTCATAAGGTGGGCCAGTTATGTAACTGGATTGAAGAGGAGGCCAAACTAAGGGTAACGAACCATTTATCTGGGAGAAGGGCAAACCGAATGACTTTCTGACGGGAATGAGGTGCCATATTGTCTTCCCAGATAGCATGCAACCATTGAAACAATGGTAAAAATCGTTGATTTGTCAATGTTAATACCATTGAATCAACATCAGGTTTGCTCTTAATATTGAAAAAAAATTGAAATTGGAACAAATCACCATTATCGTGATCAGTGTTTGCTTTAGTTGGGCCCTTTACTCTTGTGTTTCAATGGTAAGTTTCTTTGGCTGCTGAAGCAGTGTTTTAAAATACATCTGCTATTGCAAAGAAAACAAAGATCTAATGATATCAAGTAATTTAATTCTTGTAGATATACCTAAATGATATTAATGAAATACTGTTAAAGTTATGCAAACCATTTATTTTACAGTACTAGTTGGAAACAGTGTCAGGTCTGTTATTTGAGGATTACAAAAACACATTTAAAAAGTTAAACTACTGCATCTATCTCTGACATCATGAATCGGTCTATAAATCTCATCAATGGTGACGATCAACAAAAGAAAGCTTCATGCTGCAATGCATGCTGGGTATCATCGTAGTACTAAACTAATTTATAACTCCAAGCATGCATTGCAGTTGATCGTTTTATATGAATTTGTTTGATGATTGTCACCATTGTTGAGATTTATATGATGAGTAATGATGTCTGAATGTGTCAGCAATTTTTCTGTTTGTCTTGTCACAGTGTATTTACAAACCAAAACAATTATAAATGTCAAAAATGGATCAACATAATCATGTAAAGCAGCTTAATTTTATATAATCTTGACTTCTTCACAAAAAGCAACCAGTTTCAACTTAACTTTGAAACTCATCTTTCTTTTCCATTGCACATGTGTTTCTAGATAAACACATACAAACACTAAAAAAAAGAAAGATTTAACTTAGTGAATAACAAGAGTCAAGGACCCAACCTAAAGCAAACACTGATCACAATAATGGTGATTTGTTGAAATCTCAATATTTTTTCAATATTAATGGAGGGTGCAAACCTGATATTGATTCAATGCAGTTAACATTGACAAATCAACTGTTTTTAACATTGTTTCAATGGTTTGCATGCTATCTGGGTTTTGTATTTGGGAGTGGACATGGCTCACCAAATGCTTTCCGAAGTCAATGTGGTATCCTGAAATCCTTATCAACCTTAGGGAAGAGAGTTGTTATGAAGATATATGCCTTTAATAGTTAAATAATTGCAGGGAGTTGAGCATCATTATGCACATCCCATTAATGTCAATATAAGGTCATTTGTGAAATCATAGCCTGCAATTATAACATTAAAGACATAGCTATCCACATCGACAAACTATGTGACATTTACAGAAAAGATTTTCCCACAGTTTTAAACATTTGACCTGTAAAGATCCTTGACTACACATAACACACATATACAGAAAACCTTTACATCAGGTAACAATGTCAAGAGCAGGTAAACTAAAACAGACATAAACATTATAGAGAGAAACATGTGTTGTGTAATCTTACTCTTGTGTATATTTGCTTTTTATATGTGATTATGTAACTCTGACATTTAAACAAGATCTCAGTAAAGTAAGCATTGTGTCCTAATGTTTTTAATATTACTAAACAGTTTACCTGCAGGGGAAGGAGTGTCTAATCTGATTGTAATAAAAGTTCATGTTTGGGTGGAGATGAGTTGTGCAAAGACCAATGAAGATACACCTACGACTCTCACACCTTAATAAACGCCATCCGGGGATGAAAGCTGAAGTTAAGGATTAGGCAGTGAATTAGGGATTTACTCACTGATCATTGAAAAGATTCCTAAATCTCTTGGCAGCACTATTAAGTGATTGAACATAAACAGATTATGTACTGAACTGTGCCTGCTCTTATAAACTTGTTACGCCGTTACAATATCCGTATCCATCTGATTTGCTTCTTTCCTCAGTAGCTCAATTGGATTTTTTGGTAAAGAAAATGTCTAAAATCTTTTCTAAAATGTGCAATGTGAATTGATATTGAATTGTCATGTTAGGGAATATATTTTATTATTTAGTTTTATATTCTGATGTATTGTTTCTTTTAAAATGAATTTTATATTTAATGCATGTCTCATCATGTTTTTACAATAAAAAGCAAATATATAGAAGAAATGATCAATTGTACAGCAGTTTGTACTCGTCTCTACAGAAAGCAGTGTGTTAATGTTCTTAAAGCATTAAACTGCAGTGGAAGAAGAGGAAAGACATTTCTTACACATCAATCTCAAAACATCTGGAGTCCTGAAGAACTTCAATACTTAAGCATTGGCTTGAGGCTCATGTAAATTATGTGGTCTATAAGAAACATGTTTGCCATTCTACATTTACAAGCTGGTGGACTGTAGGCAAAGAAAAACTTAAAGACCGCCCCTATTCCACATAGTTGTGCTGTTAGTACAACAACAGATCAGAGCAGAAAATGTGCGGCTATAAAACAAGCAGATCAGCAGACAGAACATTAACTAAAGACTACAGGCATGAATCAAAGAACAGACACCTGATATTTAAGACCTTACAGCTGACAGCTGATGTGTTTTTGTCTCATTCACTCTTTATCCTGCTGCAGATTTGCAGAAACCTTCCATGGGAATTAACGGAAATATATGGGAATTAATGGGAATAACCTGGGAATTTGAAAACAAATTGCAGAGATGAATTTATCAGGGAACTTAAATGTAGGTTTAAAAAAAACGTGCAGCATAATTTTGTTTAAAACAACAAGATTTAATGCAATTTCAGTTGAATTTCTACCCTGAGGCCACACCCCATGCATGTACTTGCATTCTTCCATAACATGCACCGATCATTTCTTAAAACCAGTAAATCAGATATGTAAATGTAAGCTAGCAGTGTTTTATTAAAAATGAGGCTAGCTATCATGTATTATGTAGTTAGCTTAAGCTGTATGCTCTTTCATTCTGCTAGCCAGTTTATTAGAATTACTGGACCACCCAAAAGTTTTATACACATTACTATTTTTAATGTTTGAATTGTTTTTAAAGAAGTCTTGTATGCTCATCAAGCCTGTATTTATTTCATTAAAAATCCTTCAGAAATCATTAACCTCCTAAGACCTGAGCTTTGGTTTGTCTTTTCTTCCAGCTATTTCAGGGTTAAGAAGAACCAATAAATATTATAACCAAATATTTTTTTTTTTGAGCATGAAGCAGTGTGTAAAACAGGTTCCAGTAAAACAGAATTAAGTATTATGGTGCAAACAACAAAAAAATTAATGTTCACGTATGTGGACAGGTCTTAGGAGCTTAATATTAGAATGATTTCTGAAGAATTATCATCAAATAAAATCATAGCTTGATGATCGATCGTAATATCAGGAATCATCCAAATTTGTATTACCTATAGCATGCATGTCTGCTTATAACCAAACAAAATGTTTATTTATGTTTGTATATGATACAGTTTATATAAATGTTTCAAAATTTCCAAATAGTTGCCATAGATTCCAGTAAATTTCAAAAATTCCTGATAAGTTTCGAATTAGGATGTTAAGTTTTCAATTTGGAATATTTCCAAAATTTTCAGATTAAGTTCCCAGGTTTCCGCCCATTTGTAAACATATTAAAAGGAAAGGTGTGCAATAATTTTGTGTGCAAATGTCTGTGATGATGGGTGAGAATGGAGAAGATGAAGTATTATCCCTCCATCTGTTTTCTTCTCAATCTTATCCATGTTAAGTACAGTATGTGCCTGTAGTCTAATAGAGGACGTAAGGAGGTGGACACCTTCACCAGCCCATTCAGTCTCACATCATTTCAGCATGAAGTCACTGAGAAAGATTTGATGAATGCTATTGGAGAGCGTCTTTATCACTAAACCCTAACCCTGATATTAAACAGCATGCAGTGAGTGAGTCCTCCTGTGTGCTACGGACATGAATCATTCTTTAAATTGAAAAGAGGTGTACTTTTCTGTGCTTTCTGACTCATCAGGCGGGTGTTCAGCTTGGACAAAAAAAACAAATGGACAAAAATTCCCACAGATTTACACTGAAGCCATAACAAGTGAGTCTTTAGAAGGGTGTTTAGAAATGGACCAGTAAGAAACTACAGCAGCACAGGTATAAATGCCCTTTGAGATAGATTTAAATCCAATCACTCAAACAACTTTAGGAGGGGGTCTGGGATGCATTTCAGACGAAACTGGACGAGTTTAAATGCATCTGACGCCACATACATCTCGCTGTCTCACTACGTCCACTGTCCATCGTAAGTGCTGCTTTTTGATGCAGAAGTGTCATGGCAGGGAATAGAAGATTTTGCATTTCAAACGGGAATAGAAGATCGAATAAATATCAGTTTAGCCAAGACGCGTTTATGTGTCTGAATGTAAATGGACCAGTTTAAACCAGGTGAGATAGCTGTCCGATCAGAGAAATGCATGATGTGACCTGCACAGGTCCCTAGAAACCACTACCATTTAGCATCATTCTGACATCTCAAAACACAACATCATTGTGATCATGACTTCTGTACATGCACACATCTTCATTTGTAAACTTGGATGAGTATCACACATATAGGGCTGTCAACAGATGAAAATTCCTGTTTTAGGAATTGTTCACAAATATATATATAGAATTACTGTGATGCAATACAATGAGCTTTCACAGGAGGTACTGTATCATCCTTCCCTGTTCGACTCAGTGTGGATGTTCAGGCTTACAAGACTCTATCAAGTCTAGACTGATAATGAAGGGAGTTTCCAGGATCAATTTAGGGAGGATAGTAACAGACTGACAGACCCAGCTCCGGTCCAGCCTGATATTCCACATGTTACTAAAAGTTAAACAAACTGTGTCAAGCAGATAGTGACAGGAGTGTCTGACAATCGCTGTGTGCATAACTTCTGTATGCTTCTTAGGAAACCTTTAATGTTATATAGTCTCCATACTTTCTATGAAATATATCTGTAGCTCATTTAGCTTATTGGATTCTTCACACTGAGAAGAACTGAGAAGTCGGTGTTTTCTCCACACTGTAAAAAAAATCAGTAGAAATTACAATGTTATTGCAGCTGGTTGCTGGTAATTTACTGTAGATTTACATTTATGTTATTTAATGGCAAGAGTTTGTTCAAAGTTAAATACATTTTAAATATTAACAAGTCTTTATCTTTACAGAATAAAACTATACAATAACAGCCTCATGCAAAGCATTCTGGGAATCAGAAATCATCATCAACCTTTTTCTGATTTTTGCTTCAGATTTTGTTTCCCAGAATGTTTTGCTTGATGCTGTTTTTTTAGTTTTACTCTGTAAAGACAAATACTTGTAAATGTTTAATGTTCATTTAACTTTGAACAAAATATTGCCAGTAAATAACATAAATGTAAATCTACGTTATTTACATTTGACAGCATACGAGCAAAAGTAATTAGCAAGCAACCCTAAATACAAACAGGAGATAAGTTTATGTCCATTGTGACCTTTATCAGATCTCATTTCAGGGGACCACATTACATAGGCAATGCAAACATGGACGCCTATGAGAATATGCATAAAAAGCGCCCACACTAGTTTAAACAGATCTGGACATATAATAGGGCATGGTGATGGTGAGAAACACACATTTGCTCTGTTCACACAGAAGTCACCATTGACAATGCAAATATCAAACTTTAAACCAGTGGTACTCAAACTTTTTGGCGTGCACCCCCCGCCCCCTTGTGTAGGGTGCATCCCTTTGAAAAAAGAAGAACATTTTTGTCGTAACCCACTCTAAAAATCACAAGTCAGACTATTGGTTAAGTCCAGAAATGAAACAGACAAGGTTATTGTTTCATGGGCTGGCTGAACTGATACGATACGAAACATATGGGTCACCAGATTTGAAACAGCAGCGGACCAGGGCAAAGAAAAGGCTTAACTTGGCTGCATAAGGCCAAACCTCAGCTTACGGAGAGCTGGCCCGATAGAAAACTCCTCATTGACCCGATTTACAGTCACACGTCGCCTAAAATAGCAAGAGGCTGTGTGAAAACTTTGGATTAATGACACCGGAGTCCTCAACAGGGGATCTAACCTGCCGGCCAAGACCAGGCGTGCACAAAGATAAAAGATGTCAAATACGATTGCCAAAAACATGGCCATGACATCACTTGTGCGCAATAGCTTTCCCAAGGCAACGGCCAAGCACCACAGCGGGGTAAGTGGGGCGAGTTTAAACACACAGTAAGAATACAGTGCAGCAATGATGTCAACCATTTCCCATACAGATCGACCCATGCAAACCCTTGAGAAAAAAAACTTAACGAGTCTCACATCACAGACTCGACTCTTTAGACATGTCAATCAGTCAGAGTGCTTGGGTCAGGATGTGAGACTGAATTGATTTGGGTATGTTTACTTCCTTTGCTTAGGCAGAAATGAAGCTTTGTGAAAGGCAGCTGAGGATGACTGGAGCACAGCACCCATTTAAATCCTTTAACCCCCAAACGGGCATAAATTACAGGGGCAAAGCAATATGTTAGATTGTCTGATAAACAAAACACACTGAAGCTTTAAATTCATTCACTCTGTACTGAAGCTTTGGTGCTTATCCTGATAAACTTGCTGCCCTCTGCCGACTGCTGCCAGTATAGCACAAACATTCCCACACTATTTCTACTAAATGACACCCCAACTTTGAACAATCTACAATTATAAGTTTTTACATTCCCTGAACAGACTTTTGATTTTGAGGCCGACTGATTTTCTTTACATAAGAAACATTTTATTTAAATAGATAGTAAAATAAAAGCAAGCACGTGGTCAGAGTACATGCAGGCAATGCCTCTTCGTTATTCGAACATTATTTCTTTGTGTAACACAATATACTTTGTATAATTTAAGGATGTTTTGATAACTATGATTTTAAAACAATACCAACCCTAGTAAAAAATCCAGCTGAGACCAGCAAAAGCAATACCCGTTAAAACCAAGCTGGGAGACTACTAAAACCAGCTCACCAGCGTATGCTAGATTTTTCAGTAGGGAAGGAATAACAATGAAAAAGACTAATGTGTGTTTCCAAACTATACTAACAGCATTCTTGTAGAACCGGTTTACTCTGTGGCATTTTTATTATTACATTTCACACTTTCTCTCTTCTGCAACCGTAACGCCATATTGATCGATTGTTATTTGATCTGTAGCTCGCGTAGTGATACACACTACTAAGCCGAACAGCAGAGCCGGATAACCAACAGCGGAGAGTGCAAATCTAAAACAAAAAATAGATTTATAAAAACTAGATACATTATAAACCTTGTTGTCTTCTCTTATAAACACATCATATACTAGTTATATTTGGTCACATAATACTTCTAAGTTTTCTATGGTTCTATTTTTTGTCTTCCTCGCCACTCCCCCCTCAAGAAAGAAGTTCCAGTCCCGTCCGCCATTTCGGAGGCGACCAGAAAACCATTGTTAGCAAAATCTCCGCGATGTTGAAAATATCGACCTTAGATTCGTAATTTTTCACACTTTAGTCGCGAGGTTGAATATTTAGAAATATACCGTTCTCGAGAAAGTAAACAAACTTGGACAACAATTTCTCAAATAGTCTCTTGCGCGTCAGAATTTGTACATTTGTCTGAATTCGTCCGCTTGTGTGTTAGCCTAGCAGCAGGCCGTTAACCCGGGACGTCGGCGTTTATCGTCTTATATCAGCATCTAGTTTTAAACTTACTTCGTTTGTGAACATTATATTTCACGTCTTATATCGTCACCCTGTCAGTCACCGCACAGGAATTCGTAGGAATCAAAGGAAAAATGGCGAGCTCGGTGGGGAACGTGGCTGATAGCACAGGTAACCATGACAATGTGACTGATGTTATTCTCATCTTTGATAAATATCTTTGATGATGATTCTCAATAATAGTTTGATAGCGAACAGTTTATATCCGTGTCAACATAACTTGCAGATCATTTTCCTGATTGGTTTGTATGGTGTAAGTTAACTTATTTGTTGTTATTTGCTGCTGTTCATAATTTCATAATGTTGATAAAAATTTGATGGTAAGTTATCCGACAATTTGGCTTAGTATTTGTGTACACACCCATGTATATCGTGAATCTGTCCTTTTCATGTTCATTCATACCCGAATCCCTTTCGTATTTTTCATTCCTGTTCACTGGCATGAGTATTCACTCCTTTACATTTTATCTTGACTTTTATTTAACTCATATTTTAAGCATTCATGTTTAATCAACTACTTTAAATCATTAGATGCTTAGTAATTTTTCTTTCTTTTTTTTTCTTTATCTATTTGGATGGCAGAACAATAAAAACAGCATTCTTGAGAAACCATTAAAAGATTCATGTTTGTTTGATTTTTAATGAGGTGACACAAAAATGGTTTCCAAAAATAAGATGTCACATTTAAAAAAATAAGAACCAGTGTTCTTGTCATTTTTTTTATAATTTATTTTTGCCTCATTTCCATTTCTTCTAACGTGTTGTTTCCCCCTCCTTTGGGTTGCGTTGGTGCTCCAGAACCAACCAAACGTATTCTTTCCTTCCAAGGGTTGGCCGAACTGGCGCATCGGGAATATCAGTCAGGAGACTTTGAGGCGGCCGAGCGTCACTGTATGCAGCTCTGGAGGCAGGAACCAGATAACACTGGTGTCCTGCTCCTTCTGTCTTCTATTCACTTCCAGTGTCGCAGGCTTGACAGGTGAGATGCTCTTCACGGAGCGGGTGGGTCTGCTCTTCACGGAGCGGGTGGGTCTGCTCTTCACGGAGCGGGTGGGTCTGCTCTTCACGGAGCGGGTGGGTCTGCTCTTCACGGAGCGGGTGGGTCTGCTCTTCACGGAGCGGGTGGGTCTGCTCTTCACGGAGCGGGTGATTTGGCATATGTGAACTCGAAAATCATGCCTTGATCCGCATCTAAACACAATCGGTCTGATACCACCTGAATGAGGTGAGCGGTTTGTTTTTATGGTGGTCAGAAATCAATCCGACCCGACAGACCAACAAACCAGGCTGAATATGATGGGCAATGCCCTACAAGCAGCAGTGTGTTTTGCAATTGCGGTCGGAACCAACTGTACAAAACTCATAAAAACACAAACATTTATAAGTTGTTTACTTGTAGGGATGGACAATTTTCTCTAATATAATATTTGACTATTTGAGCTTGTTTATTTAAATGACGCTAATTAAGAAGTTCTATGTATTTGCCATTTTGTCACTATTTCACAGAAGGCTTATAATGAGGAAATAACCACAAGAAGTTAAGTTATATAAATGCATTTATAAGTTAAAATGCTGAGTCAAATTTTTGGAGATTCAAGTCGGTCATTAGTACGAATTCAGTACTGTTCAATCTTACTGAAATGATGTTATACCAAATATTATACCATAACCCAACCCCAAGCGAAGTTGAAAGTTTGACCCAAACACACCTGAACTTGATAATCAAGTTGTTCAGGGCTACCTAAAATTAGAGGCAGGTGTGTAGGGTTGGATTCGAAATTCCAAGTAAGAGCCTGGAGCGAAAACAAAGACTACATAACAGACTGCACAGTCGACATACAAATATCATCTTTATTTAGTTTGACACATTTTTGTGAAGAAAGACAACCATATTTCTCTTACCTGATCGGGTGAAATCCTGTTCTTCTGACAACAATAATGCTGGGGCTGCGGAGAAAACTCAGATCCGTGGTTGTCCGTTAAGAACAACAGACGGATTTAACAAGAATATCTGAAATAAAATTTTTTATAAATAACGTCAGACTTGATATATTATTGTTGTGCAAAGTTACAGGCTTTATTTCACAACAATTCACAAAGACGCAGCTATTGCTACTGTTTGCTGTTTGCTGCTGTAGTTATCCAATTTTCCAAAGAGCCTCGAGGATAATAAATGTTCTCCGTTTCATTTTAGTCTCATTATTAAAAAAATAAAGTCTGCTTCATATCAGAACGCTAACAAGTCTCTTGGAGCAAGTCCAAAGAACATGTGTAAACAAAAACAAACAATTGTTTGTTAAAACTCTTAAGTACTTCAATTAGTCTGCGATCTGAATTGCCAGAGCTATCAGAAATGCATACAAATAAATGGTCCTGTGTATTTAATGTTAAAGTCTGTAAAAGACAGTACAGGTAAAGTGAAAAAGCATTAAATGAGCAGTAGCCTTAAACCTGCGTTGGCGCCTTAAAAACAAACAAACATTCAAGTTGCATTTTTTTATTTGAAATATTATTGCAGGACGACTATTCAACCTTTCGTGCACATGCCTAATTACTATTGAGCATCTCAAAGAGACAGCTACAAAAAACTCCCAATAAACCCACAAATGTTCTCTACAGCGACGAGATACGAATCTTGTAACATATGCAAGTGCATTTCAACCAATGAGAGGACAGTTTAATCTCAACAGAGTTTTATTAACAAGTTTTGGTCCATTTTAAAACTCTACCATGTGAAACCAAACCAAGAAGGAAGCACAACATTGTTAAAATTTAAATCCCCATTTTGAAATAAAACTGTCCTGCAGGGAGTTTTGTTTGTATTTATGCTGGGCCCTCAGTTCAGTTTACTGTTAAAGGGACACCCCACTGTTTTTAGAAAATATGCTTATTTTACAGCTCCCCTAGGGTTAAACATCTAATTTTACCCGTTTTGGAATCCAATTCACCCGATCTCCGGGTCTTGCGCTACCACTTTTAGCATAGCTTAGCATTATCCATTGAATCTGATTAGACCATTAGCATTGCGTCTAAAAAATAACCAAAGAGTTTCGATATTTGGACTCTTCTGTAGTTACATCGTGTACTAAGACTGACGGAAAATTTAAAGTTGAGATTTTCTAGGCAGATATGGCTATGAGCTATACTCTCATTCTGACGTAATTATCAAGGACTTTGCTGCCGTAACATAGTTGCAGCAGGCGCAATGATATTACGCAGCGCCTGCGTACGCAGTTTCCTGCTATTGAAAGTTACCAATGGGACTATTTTTGGGCAGTGCTTAATATCACTACGCCTTAAAAATACTTAAATAACCAAAGAGTTTCTATATTTTTTTAGTGCGATGCTAATGGTCTAATCAGATTCAATGGATTATGCAAAGCTATGCTAAAAATGGTAGCGCCAGACCCAGAGATAAGCTGAATGGATTTTAAAATGGTAAAAATCAAATGTTTAACTCTAGGGGAGCGGGAAAATGAGCATATTTAAAAAAAAAGTGGAATGTCTCTTTAATGTTCACATTATGAACATTATAAATATATTGCTTGAAAATCTTCCAAAGACCGTGAACTGTGAAGTATTGAATTTTGGGATTTACACCATTAAACAGTTCTTTTCGGGATTATTTGGGCGGGGCTAAAACGGTAGCATAGAGCATGGCCCCATCCCTAAAACAATCATGAGCATCCATTCAGGTTGTAACTGTACTTAAAAGGTTGAGAGACTGCAGTTTTCCTCCTAGTGGGTGTGGTTTCTGCACAAACAGCAGATGCACACCGGGCCTTTGAGGGTAGAGAATACTGCCTGTTTTACAAGATTTTGAAAACTTGTTTATTTATTTGATGTTTATAATCAATTTAATTTGACTGGGTTGTTAATATTTTATGTGGTTTTACAAACTCAGCGTATAATACGTTTAATAGCGTATTTTACACCAAATTCAAGGCAGATAATCTTTTTGACCCTCGCGTTGCCGCCACAGCACTTCTCAGTTGCAACACATCAGTTTTTTCTTGGCATGCAGGTCGGCCCATTTCAGCACTTTGGCCATCAAGCAGAATCCAATGCTGGCTGAGGCCTACTCCAACCTGGGCAATGTCTACAAGGAACGAGGTCAACTCCAGGAGGCGATCGAGCACTATCGTCACGCACTGCATCTCAAACCGGACTTCATCGATGGGTACATAAATCTGGCAGCTGCGCTGGTGGCGGCCGGGGACATGGAGGGAGCGGTGCAAGCATATGTATCTGCTCTTCAATATAATCCGGTGGGTATCACTCGCTCTTCAAATAATGCATTTCGTTTTTTTTTACTTGGGTGGCATTTTTGTTCATCTATCTCATTCTGCTTGCCACTAATTTTGAAAAACGTTGAAATTCCTTTACGTGACCGCAAATGTGTGATGAGGTTTGTTGATGATGTTCAAATGGGTGGTGGTTGAGAAGAATTCCCCTTTCATATGTTAAGCGCTTTGAGTTCTGTAGAAAACATTTTATAGATAAAATGAATTAATATAAAAATTATATGTTTCGCGTGCTTTCTGCCCCATGGGATTTCCTTGAGCTTTTCATTTCTTTTTTATAGGATCTGTATTGTGTACGGAGTGACTTGGGTAACCTCCTAAAAGCGCTTGGGCGCCTTGAAGAAGCAAAGGTATGTTTAAACATGTCGGCCTTTGTACGTTTTTCATTGTACACATGTATGCTATACTGTGTGTATACTATAATCCTCATCAGAGACCTAGCCATTCCTGTATTATGGGAGTGTTGGGTGTTTTTCTCTGTCGAGTGTGTTAGCGTTACTCGTGTATTTCCATCACTTCTACACTACTCTCTTTACCATCAGTCCCAGCATTAAGTGCAGAGTATACCTTCACTACAGATAATACACCCAGAAACACTGGGTCACATGTCTCTCACCTACCTAGATACACATCATCTCTCTCTCTCATAATCTTTCTTCAGTATTATTTTATTACATATAGTGAAGTGAAGACCTCTTTCCCTATTTGTTCTTGATGATCATTTGGGTTTCTAGAGACACAAGCCCCCTCTTTCTGTCTATTTTTTGTCCTCCCTCTCTCTCTAAACACTTCTTTATTCTGGCCCGGCCAGTTAGCGCTTGCCCTCACCCACAGGAAGAAAGGCTGGGTTACTCTGTGTCTCAACAAATGGGGATCTTAAACCACATGCTGCTGTATTGGCACGCTTTTATTGCCTGTAGTCTTTTTGGAGGGATTTTGCTGGCTCGGTCTTGAAGGTATAAATGGACTGATGAAGGTAGTGATCTTTGCAATGCAAGAAATAAGATGGCTTCTAACCTTAACCAAGCAATCCCATATCTCAGTTATTCAAAATTCATCCCCCTTAAAGATCAAAGAGTGAGAATTGGCAAATATCTGTATTTTTTTAACGGGATAATAACTTTTTGGAGGCAGCATTGCTGTGATTTGTAAATTCAAGTGGGCCTTTGTGAGATTAAATTGAGAGTTGTTCTTGTCCTTGGTTAGACGCCCTCTTATTTGGTGCCTTATGGGGCGAAGTGGGGAAGAGTACGAGGGTGCTGGCGGCTCCCCACCAGCTCTGTCGCTCCTAAACCCCCGCGCGCTCGCTCAGGGCCTGTGGAGTGCGCGCGCTCTGAACTGTCTGTCTGACCCAACAGCTAAGCCAACAGATGCTCTTCGAGGGCTTCACAGTGTAGCTAAGTGGTCGCCCCATTTTGTTATTCTCGCTCATAGGTGCCGTATTATAGTAATAACCGTGTTTGGGAGGGTTTAAGTATTTTAAACACTGTGCGTTCGCCCCGGGCTGTGCCAGGCAGACAGATCTCTTTCTGCACTCCACCGCACGCGTCAGACATACACCATGTTAGAGAGAGAGAAATTTACGTGCGCAACACAAGCGATGACCTCTTTATTTCAGAGCTGTGGAGGCTTCTAGATGATTATGAAATCATTAAACCCCAGACTTTTTCCCTTATCTCCAATGGCCAGGAGTCAAGAATTCAGGACAGGAAAAGACAAGCAAACTATTAAACCATGTAAACAAAGAATACAATCAAGGAATCAATGATTATATTTTTTGACCTTTTGTATGTTATGGTTATTAATAACAATCCAGTTATATGTTATCAGTTCATTTGGGTAAGATCAAGCCAGTTTGCCTCCCTCCTTTATCTGTATTTTATAAGAGTGATGGGTTAATTAAAAACGGCAAAATCTGTCTGTAAATCATAAAGCCTTTCTTCAATCTCGACCCCTTTATGAGCAATACTCTTGTCTCCAAATATGTAAAATCCTATGTGTTGCATGGGTTTAAACTAATTTTAGGTCATTTAATAAAGCTTTCTTTTTTACTTGTTCCTTTTTTTTTTGGTTTTGTTTTGATGCAAAGTTTTGATATCCATATGAAATGTCTTGATTGCAAACTTTTACTAACGCTCTTGTTTTCTTATTTTGTCTCTTTTGGTTTTTCCACCACTGATATTGTTATTTAGAAGGTTTCAGGTGGGTGACACTATTCCTGCGTAGGTGCGGTCCGGTGGACAGGAACGCTAGGGCAGCGTCAGTCTTCTCCTCTTCTTCCAGCTG
Organism: Paramisgurnus dabryanus; assembly: GCF_030506205.2. Lineage (NCBI taxonomy): Eukaryota > Metazoa > Chordata > Actinopteri > Cypriniformes > Cobitidae > Paramisgurnus > Paramisgurnus dabryanus. The sequence goes on from NC_133352.1 coordinate 8,098,587, forward strand.
CGGCCGCCCCCCTCAGACAAAGTCCAAAAATATGGTAACGGGTTTGTAACTGCCAACGAAAGAAAAGCACCTTACTCCAATGCCTGTGTTCTGCTGTCTTGTGGCTACCTTTGAAGAACAAAAACAAGCCAGAGTAAACACGTAGTAAATGAGAGAAAACTGTAAATGCCCGAGTAATTAAAAACATAATTGATTGGATGCTGTAGGCAAACAAAAGCACAGTAAGAACCCTCTAACTCTTTTACTTGTTGATTATTTCTTTTCCTGTTCATTTGGATTATGATTTATTTTTTCTCCTTTATTTGGAGTTGCAGCGTTCTGCTGAGCAGATGATGCGCTGTGAGTCTGCAGCGACGCAAGGGCTGCGCAGCGACAAAATCCCTTCGAGTGCGACTGAGAGGCGCGTGCTTAAACCACACCCCGCCCCTCCCCTCTTTCCCTTGCGGGTTGCAGACCTGTATGCCCTCTCTCTGCTAGCATGGCACCCAGTGAATACCCAGCCCTACACGTGACACACCATTGGCAGCCATTATGTAATACTATAAACGCTCCAAAAAGGGAACGTGGATTTGGCCGTGGGATCTAACATGAGACGAAGCCCCCGAAGGGTAAAGGGTTTTTTAGCGTGTGCCTATCTGGCGGGGAGTTGGATCGCTCCAGGTCTGCATTCGGCACTCTGAGCTGGCGTGAGCGCAGGCGAATGCGAGCGCGTGCGAAAACAAAGCAAGCTGCGACCACGGCGCGCCGTGACCAAGTGGCCGCACGTGTGGCTTTTTGCGCATGCATTACAGGTACCTCCACCTGCATGCCACACTTGCATTTAAGGTTGTGAATTGACAGATTTATGTTGACCTTTCTTATATGGAAGCAGAATTTACTGCTGTTTTTATAAATATAACATAATTCTTTCTTAAGACTTTTAAGCTCATAACTGAAGAATGTAAGTTGGAGTGTTGGTGTTGGTTGGATCAGCGCAGCGTAGGAAAAAGTGTGCAGCTTTGCGCGGCAGAATTTGCGCCCGCGAGCCCATGCTGCAGACTCGCTTTTTGCTTTATTGAGAATGGATGCTAACTGTTCTTTTGTCTGCCCTTTTTGTTTTTCTTCCTTTTTATTTGATCTTTTGGTTTATTTTCTTTTGCAACCCTTCCTCTATCTACCCTCTTTCTATTCTTCCTGGTTTTTACTTTTAACCTACACAAGGCTTGTTACCTGAAAGCAATTGAGACTCAACCGAACTTCGCCGTGGCTTGGAGTAACCTGGGCTGTGTGTTCAACGCTCAGGGAGAGATCTGGCTGGCCATACATCATTTTGAAAAGGTTTGCAATCATCTATGGATATATGATAAGAACACTTAAATTAACACATCTTAAATTAACCGTTTTACACGTTTATTGGGTTTACAGGCAGTGACCCTGGATCCAAACTTTCTGGATGCTTACATTAACTTGGGTAATGTTTTGAAAGAGGCTCGAATCTTTGACAGGTACATTTTTTGTCTGCTTTCAGTTTGAAAATTTAGTTTTTGACTCTTTTCGATTCTCCTGTTAAACACGTGTTTTGTTCTTCAGAGCTGTTGCCGGCTATCTCCGTGCGCTCAGTCTGAGCCCTAACCATGCTGTTGTGCATGGGAACTTGGCCTGCGTGTACTATGAGCAGGGTTTGATTGATTTGGCCATCGACACCTACCGTCGTGCCATTGAGCTGCAGCCGCACTTTCCTGATGCTTACTGCAATCTCGCCAATGCCCTGAAGGAGAAGGGCAATGTAAGAACCTCTGTGTGTTCATTATTATTAACGTTATGTAATATTTTAATCTGTTAAGCCAACCGATCCGTGCGAGTGGGCCCAACGTGTTTTTGTTTACAAATGATTAAGTTTGCCATGTATTATATTGACCATGAACGGTATTAAACTTGTCATACTATATATCATTACAAAGGTCGAAGGGTTTAGATTTGATATCTTGAGTGATGTTTCATAATATAAATGCTCTAGAAATATAAATACAGTATTTTGCGCTTTATACTTTTATTATATAAAACTGCACGTCTGTCATCCTGACAAGCTCATGCTGCTCTCGTGTTGACGCCAAGCTTTCAAAAATACTTTTTACACCTGTGACTTTATTGGGCGGGTGGCTTGACAGATTACATTTGTCACATGACTTTTTCACATTATTTCCCATAGTTTCCTCAGAAGGGTGAGTTTCAGATTTGTGTCTTACGTCAGGTTTCTGAAGCTGAAGAATGCTACAACACAGCTCTGCGTCTGTGTCCAACCCACGCCGATTCACTTAACAATCTGGCCAACATCAAGCGTGAGCAGGGCAACATTGAGGAGGCTGTGCAGCTTTACAGGAAAGCTCTGGAGGTAAGAGACACACTAATACCAGGTCCTTACCAAAACATCATCCAGGCAGTGATGTACAGTATTTTGAGTTCTTTTTGTGTCACTCAGGTGTTCCCAGAATTCGCTGCTGCCCATTCGAACCTTGCCAGTGTACTGCAACAGCAGGGGAAACTCCAGGAAGCTCTCATGCATTATAAGGAGGCCATCAGGTTTGTTCACTCAAACCATCACATTTTTACTTAAAGGGATAGTTCGGCCAAAAATGATATTAAACCCATGATTTACTCGCCCCCAAGCTGTCCGAGTTGCATATGTCCATCGTTTTTCAGACAAACACATTTTCGGATATTTTATAAAATGTTTTAGATCTTTCAGTTGATTAAATGTAATGTTACGGGGTCCATCCATAGTCCACGACCTTCAAGTCCAAAAAAAGTGCGTCCATCCTTCACAAATTAAATCCAAACGGCTCCAGAATGATAAACAAAGGTCTTCTGAGGGTAATCTGCGCGGTGTTGTTGTAGAAATATCCATATTTCAAACTTTATTAACGTAAATAAATACCTTCCGGTAGCGCCGCCATCTTAGTCGCGTCCGCATTCAGGATGAGAGCTTACGCAGCCTACGGAGGCTACTCTGCTGCTGCTCTGTGCCCCCGCCCTCCGAATTTGTCATACGTCACTAAGAAAAGTGCGTACACTACGCTAATACTCACTCTTGAATGTGGACGCGACTAAGATGGCGGCGCTACCGGAAGGTATTTATTTTCGTTAATAAAGTTTTAAATATGGATATTTCTACAACAACACCGCACGGATTACCCTCAGAAGACCTTTGTTTATCATCCTGGAGCCGTTTGGATTTAATTTGTGAAGGATGGACGCACTATTTTTGGATTTGAAGGTCGTGGACTATGGATGGACCCCGTAACATTACATTTATTCAACTGAAAGATCTAAAACATTTTATAAAATATCCGAAAATGTGTTTGTCTGAAAAACGATGGACATATGCAGCTCGGACAGTTTGGGGGTGAGTAAATCATGGGTTTAATATCATTTTGGCCGAACTATCCCTTTAAGAAAGCAAAGTTAACCCAGTAGATATCATGTCTCATATGTCTGTTTTTTATTGTTATCCATCAGAATTAGCCCCACATTTGCCGATGCATATTCCAATATGGGCAACACTCTTAAAGAGATGCAGGATGTTCAAGGCGCCCTGCAGTGTTACACCCGTGCCATTCAGATCAATCCTGCATTTGCAGATGCTCACAGTAACTTGGCTTCCATTCACAAGGTATTTTAGAGACCTGCACACTTCTAACATATTCTCTGTTACTTTTAATATGTAATATTGAAATAGGTAAATAATATTTTTTAAATAGTAAAATTTTTGTTTCTTTTCTAATTTATAGGATTCTGGAAACATACCAGAAGCGATTGCATCTTACCGCACCGCCTTGAAGCTCAAACCTGACTTCCCCGATGCTTACTGTAACCTGGCTCACTGTCTACAGGTATGTGATATTCATAAATGAAGACTGTATGCGTGACTTTCTGCTGTATGTCTTTATATAATTCACTCTTTGTTCAGATTGTGTGTGACTGGACTGACTATGACGAGCGTATGAAGAAGCTTGTGACCATTGTGGCCGATCAGCTGGAGAAGAACCGCCTGCCGTCTGTGCACCCGCATCACAGCATGCTGTACCCCCTCTCTCACGGTTTCCGCAAGGCGATTGCAGAGAGACACGGCAACCTCTGTCTGGATAAGGTGTGTAAATGTATTCAGACGTGTGTGTACCACATCACAATTTAACATCCAAACATCAGATAATTAACAGGCACCCTCAGTACAGTGTGGCATTGGCTGAATCCTGAATCGATGTACTTCTGCTGTTTGCTTTTCTGTAGATCAATGCTCTACATAAACCTCCCTATGAGTATCCTAAAGACCTGAAGGCCAGCGCGGGTCGTATCCGGGTGGGCTACGTTAGTTCAGATTTTGGAAACCATCCCACTTCACACCTGATGCAGTCCATCCCTGGCATGCACAACTCTGAGAAGTTCGAGGTGAGGAGTCGGTTCATTACAGCGTTGAACTGTACAGTGAACACTTTGTGCTGATACAGGTGTGTTTTCCAGGTCTTCTGTTACGCTCTCAGCCCTGATGACAGCACGAACTTCAGAGTCAAAGTTATGGCGGAGACTCATCACTTCATTGACCTCTCACAGGTCTGTACACATATAGAACAAACTTGCCTGAGCTATTGTCTTCGTTCTTTCTCTTATTAACCTCATCGATGTCTCTGCAGATTCCCTGTAATGGAAAAGCAGCTGACAGGATACACCAAGATGGAGTCCACATTCTGGTCAACATGAATGGTTATACTAAGGGAGCACGCAATGAACTGTTTGCACTGCGCCCAGCACCAATACAGGTAAGCGTTCTTCTAGTAAGATGTCATCTGTGATAATCTTTAAGTTGATTGTATATTTATTAGTGATGATTGCTGAGGGATGCATTCATAATTGCACTTTTGATCAGCACTTTTGCCACATACCCTTAAGCATCTGCTGGACAGTTCCCTAGACTAGGGTTTGCAAATACATGTAAATCTATTAAGAATAAGATTGTATCAGAATGTAAACATGTTGTTCGTGTGTATTTTCCACAGGCTATGTGGCTCGGCTACCCTGGGACCAGCGGAGCTCCGTTTATGGACTACATCATCAGCGATAAGGAGACGTCTCCTATTGAGGTCGCTGAGCAGTACTCTGAGAAACTGGCCTACATGCCTAACACTTTCTTCATTGGAGATCACGCTAACATGTTCCCTCATCTCAAGGCAAGATTTTTGTCACTTAAATCAAACATAGTCCAAATAATAATGTTTTACCCAATGTTAATAATGATTTACCTTTTGCCATATAGAAAAAGGCAGTTATTGACTTCAAGTCAAATGGACACATTTTTGACAATCGTATTGTGCTGAATGGCATTGATCTGAAAGCCTTCCTGGAAAGTCTGCCAGATGTCAAAGTTGTGAAGGTAAACAAAGCAGCTGTTGCTTTATCAGATCACATGGTTTTTTATTGATTGAGGTGTACATTCATTATTTCCCCGCTTTCAGATGGAGTGTGACGGCCAGGAGGTGCCTGATAGTAATGGTGCCCTCTCCATGCCTGTCATCCCTATGAACACAGCTGCTGAGGCCATCATTAACATGATCAACCAAGGCCAGATCCAAGTGACCATCAATGGGTTTACTGTCAGCAATGGCCTAGCCACAACTCAGGTAAGGCCCGCTACTGAACTACTCATCCTAACACTGGAACGCATGTGGTTTTATATCTACTACAGACTTCCTCTAGAGTAAACTTCTTTTTGGCTTTGAGGGTCTCGCTCTGCTGTTTAACTGTGATTTAGTCCTTACCCATCTATCTTAGCATGATAAATGAGTGGATAATTGATCAAGTTTATAATCTGGTTAAGCTATTATTCTGATTTCACAGCTCCACTGGAGGTATTGTTTCACAAATATTTTCTCTACTGTGTGTACTGGAGACACTGTTTGGACTAGAGGTCGACCAGTTTATTGGCCAGGCCGATAATTTGGCATATTTAAAAAAAATCGTTTTTGCTGCAAAATTAGGCCGATTAATAGGCAGGCGCATCTGCGGGCACCTAAGTGTTGTTTTTGCCGCTTCTCCCAGATGCTGCGTGTGTGTCTGCAGCCGTGTCTCGTTCACAAACAGCTTTAGTAAACGATTTTGTGATCGCACGAATTTAAAGCAGCCAGTACAACAGCGTGACAGGCTTATGTATCGCGATGCACTGTCCGTGCAGGCACAAAGATTGAGCTCTTTTAATGTGATTAAAGAGAGATGATCTTTGTTTGCTTGACCGAATGACCAGAGCCACTTCTCTAAACACTTTTTCTCTGCTCTCCCTCGTGCATATTCCTCAAAACAAACTGACACGATGGACGAAAGGTCGGAAGACCAAATCATATCCAGCAAAGAAATGTTTTCAGTGTTGTTACAGTAACACTTTGTTACAGGTTTGCGTTGCCCAACCTGGATTAGCACACAACGCTACCGATTCATTTAAATGAACGGTTGAAACAACAGATCTGTCCAACACTGAACCCACAAGACATCACTGTAAATAGTGACATTTTTACATTTAAAATATCTGCTACTGATGAGGAAATTTGGATTATGATGTACAAACAGAAAATTGGCAAATATATCGGCCAAGAAAATCGGCATCATATATCGGCCATCGGCTGCCCTGATTTCTAAATATCGCAATCGACATCGGCCAGAGAAAAAACCTATCGGTCGACCTCTAGTTTGGACATGCACAGATATAAATAAATATTTTGTTGCAGTAAATTGTCTGTTTTATGGGTTTTTGTGGCCCAAAATTCTGAGATATATATATATATATATATATATATATATATACTGACTGAGTTCATGGGAATCAGAAGCCGTTCTCAATGTTCTAATTGGAATTATTAAATAAACTTTTATTTTGTAAGGATACAAATGGCCTGACATTGATTTTACATTTATGTTTTGGCATTTAGCAGATGCTTTGAATAAAAGCAAAATGTAAATTTTCATTGGGTTTTTATTCTTTATTATGTGTACATGGAATCTTCTGGGTCATGAATTTTGCCTTGAAAGTAATTGAAAAGTAAGGGGAAATGTATTGGTAAAAATGTGTACTAACCCTTTTTTTGGTTCCAATAACGTCACAGGTTTTTTTTGTAAAATAACTTTAAAGAATCAAATTTTGGCATTTGTGAATCGATTCAGAATCATCCGCAATGCATGTATGTCCAAACTGAGAATATGTAATTATAAGTGTGAGGTCTTTATCAGAAGGCTCTTGTCTTTGGGTTCATGCATATACTAAACTTGCTTTATTTCCCCTCTGGTTGGTGATGAAATTATTTTAATAATCTTAAATCAGTTTTCTCCTTTAATCATCTGCTGATTTGATCCTCCACATGAACAGAGATCTGGCTAAAAGACTATACTGTATCATAGTAGGCAATGTTTCCAAATGTTGTTGTTTTTCAGATATTTACAGCGGAGGAGGTTGTAGTATCTGGGACTGTAGCATTGCAGGTATGGCACACTTAAAGCTGCCCTAGAGTAAGCAGGATTCCCAATAGTCATCATTACTTTTCTTCACCTGTGCCTTAAAACCACTTTAGATGGCACGATTGTGGTGGAGGTGGTGATGGACTCTCTCACGCAGGGTGTGTTTGTCTTTTTACTGAACTAAACTGGTAGTTTATGTGTTCATGTTTCTGTTCAGATTAACAACAAGGCAGCAACCGGAGAGGAGGTTCCCAGAACAATCGTGGTGACTACCCGCTCACAGTACGGCCTTCCTGAAGATTCCATTGTCTATTGCAACTTTAACCAGCTCTATAAGATTGACCCTCCCACACTGCAGATGTGGGCCAATGTAAGATCAACAACAATCGCATTTTACTTCACCTAAATCAGACAAAAAAAAGCAAAGCTTTACTGCTATTTTTATTACTACTACAACTTGACTAATGCCCTAATTTTTTTAAAGTAGGCTTTTTCTTTATGTAAAAATAAAAACTCTTGGCCTGGACCTCAGCTTGACTCACTGTGGTTTCTGTTTTATATAGATCCTGAAGCGTGTGCCCAACAGTGTGCTGTGGCTCCTGCGTTTCCCAGCGGTTGGTGAGCCCAACATCCAGCAGTACGCTCAGAATCTTGGTCTGCCTGCCTCTCGTATCATCTTCTCTCCTGTGGCACCCAAAGAGGAGCATGTGAGGCGTGGACAGTTAGCAGATGTGTGTCTGGACACCCCACTCTGTAACGGACACACAACAGGCATGGATGTGCTGTGGGCCGGTACCCCAATGGTCACCATGCCAGGTAACGTGTCCTCATGAAACCTCATTTAGCGCTTCCCAAATTTTTCAAAGCAAGCATCACTGTTATTATTCATACTTGCATGTGACCTGAATTTAACCCAGACCAGCGTAACACTACTCAGATTTTTTTCTCATAAAAATGTATCACATTATTTTATCCACTGATACCCTGATGTCTTGTTTAGGAGAGACACTGGCGTCTCGTGTAGCGGCCTCTCAGCTGACCTGTCTTGGCTGCCCTGAACTCATCGCTCCGAGTCGTCAGGAGTATGAAGAGGTTGCTGTCAAGCTCGGCACAGATATGGAATAGTAAGCCAGTTTCTCATTTCAACCTTAGTCTTTCTTGTAGTCGATCATTTTATCACTTAAAACTCATCTTTGAGGATTTGTAAAAGATTTTCCTGTGATAGTAATTTCTTGTTTTATATAAAAAGCATAGACATGAGCAGGTTAGTCCCCGCCTCCACTCTTTCACACCACATCAGACCAGATTATAGATTTATATATATATATATCTTACGGGGTGGGCAGCATGATCAAAAATCCATTTCACAGTCGTTTTATTTCACGGTAACTATATATTTCACAGTGTACGTGTTTTTCAGTTTATATTGTTTTTAGACTATAAAAATGTGCTCATTATAGATTTTAACTAAAGGCTCAGTTATTTAAGTAAAAATCCCCAAAACATAACAACTGGTTAAGTCTTGAAAGACAAAATCTTGTTTTTAAATCCGTTATTAATTTTATGGACTATTGAAGTAGTATGCGTTGTATTTTGTATTTATGCATACAGTAGGGGGAGAGCTTTTGGTTTTGGCTCAATCATTCAAAAAAATATTTGAGTTTGATTAATTATATTTTTACACAAGCAGCACACACATCTCTGCTACAAATAAACAGTTTGAAGTTTGTTTCTATTTCTTACCATTCTTGGAAAATTATACCAAACGTGACAGAAGTGCAAACGTTACAACTTACCCCCTAGGTGGGGTTAATTGTAATAGGCATGGGGTTAGTTGTAACACTTGCTAAAAATTAAGTTTGCAGGCAAATATTTCAATCCTATTTTGTCTATATACTTGAAGTGGATATTGTTTATATATCTGTCTATAATAGACAGGTATCCACACTGTATTCATTCATTCAGCCCTTTTCTAACAATAGTTCAATTATAAATGGATACAAATGTCTAAATATGTGAGAAAAAGCAGGACAATTATAACAAAATATTTTTTTATATGTGACCCAGTCTGAATTAGTCATACTACAGTTTCAAAATCAAATTCTGAGATATGAGCATCAAAGTCTGATTTTAGCCATTCATTTCATTATGATTTCAATCTTTGACGTGATCTTATTCAATCAATATTAAAGATATGAACAAAAATACATTTGACACACATTTTTTGATAAGACAGGCACAAATTATTTTTTTGGCAGCCAGCAAACATTCGTGTGTAGCCTATTTAAAACAATGGCAAGAATTACGCTAATGTTAGAAGTTTTCATATCGTAAGTGCTGAGGGGTTCGTTGTAACACAGCATCACAATTAACCCCACTGGGGCAAAATATTTTCAAGCCCACCAAAAAAGTTGCTAGGAGCTACAGACATATTTTAAAATGATGCTATGTTTTAGTCAACAAGACACTGATTAATATGACATAGCATTGGATTTGGTATCTTACACACCCAACTTAAAAACCGAAAAAAAAAAACATATGATGAAAAATGTACTTACATGCCACCAAATCACTCATTCATCAACAACTCTCTGGAAAAAAAATTATACATTTCCAATCATTTGCGGGAGCTCGTCTTTTGGCAGCGTGAAAAAAATACCGGGAAAAACAAAACACTCAACCTTGTGCAACAATGCAAACAGTCCGTGTTACAACCAACCTCTATTAGACTATTAAACTATTAGAGCACAGAGAGAGAGAGAGAGAAAGAAAGAGAGACCCACTCATAACAAATGAAAACACTGTGGATTATTTTACATGTTTCTTGATCATACTCAGTCTAACGTGGGAGTGCTGAGTTAGCCAAGCACACTATTTACATTTATATTAAGTCTGAAAAATTAAAAGCATTAAAGGTTGATCTAAAATGTTTTGTTTACTTCCCACAGCCTGAAGAAAATCCGCTCTCGTGTGTGGAAGCAACGGATCTGCAGTCCACTCTTCAACACCAAACAGTACACCATTGAACTGGAGAGGCTGTACCTGCAGATGTGGGAGCACCATGCAGCCGGAGGCAAACCTGACCATCTAGTCAAAGTGCATTCTCTGGAGACCAGTGAGAGCACCTAAGCCCAGCGCACCGATGCATGCCCCTCCCTCCTTTTACTGATCAACCTCGCCCCTTCTCCATGTCCTTCAGTATGTGTCAGAGACTCTTAAAGAGCCCACTTGTGAGCACCATCACCTTGATCACAGCCAGCTTTAGTTTTTATGAGCCAGAGTGGACAGCACTGATGCTCCGCCCCCTGGCCATCATACCTTGAATAAATTCATGTTGGTTGACTCTTAACTCTCCTTTCTGCTTCTGTATGGAGTCCTGGTTCTGTCATTTGCAGTGACTAGGTGGATGATCAACGAGAGAGAGAGACGGTAATTGAACTGAGGAAATGTACCTCTTCCATAATGGGCTTTAACACACAGATGTGACCTTGTTTTTTTAGTTAGGTGATGTGCTCCTTGACCTATTTTAAGTTTCTCATCATGATTTAGTTGAGTGATGGATCCGTATCGTTTTTCCACTACTGAATGCCAACGTTTTCCATAATCGTATCAACAGAAAGTTATTTATCTCTTTTTATTGAAAACATGATCAGAGAACAAACAGGAGTGTCATATTACACACAGCATTGACTTGACTTTATTTGGGTTTTCTTTTCTTATGATTTTTACTTGGAAAGGTCTAGGTAAGTATGTTGTTTTGGTTTTGTACACTGTCTTCCTAAATAATCAGTTTTATTTATGCTTTGTGCAAGGCTCTTTACATAAACTGAAATAAAGCGATGTGGCAAACCTTCAAGAGAGTTGCATATACTTGGCTACGGGTTTCATTTGTCTTATTTTTTTTAGGAGAAGACACGTTTATGATGAAATAACTCCAGTAAATCCTGATGTATATGCTATGATGTATCTGTTCTCACTGCTGACTCGACTGTGTGATGTGCATTCATTGTAAATTTGATCGCTGCTGTCTTCATTTGAATAAAGAAGTAATAAAGATGGTTCTTGACTGGTTTTGTATATCTAAGATGTTTCACATAGGACTTCATCCTAAAGATGAGCAGCACTAACCAAAACTATTATCTATCGTATACATTCTATTCCCAAAAAAGATGTCCATTCCCTATCTTTTCAAGCATAAGTGAGAGTCAGACCTAATGTAAAAATATTAGATTCTCTTTTTTACAAGAAAAAAATTAACTTTGTTAAAAAGTTTATAAAAGTTGAACTAAAAGAACCAAGTAGTTTTATGTCAACCCATTTTAACACTGGTCTATTAGTTTGATGTGTAAACAGCGCCGCCATAGGAAGGTCGAGAGAACAAGGCTTGTTCGACTTCATGAGACGCCGCAAGCCGGATGACGTCAAAGTACCGCGAGAGCGAGATGAAATTAGACTTCGTGTGATTTCTCTAATCGTTCTCGCGGTACTTTAACGTCATCCGGCTGTCGGTTCTTGCGGCGCCGCATGAAGTCGAACAAGCCTATTGTTTATGATCTACGTGTGGTACAAAAAACTTTTAGTCTTTAATAGCTTCTGACGTCGACACGTAGATGTGGGATTTTTTTATTTAGTGTAATAACGTAAAATAATAGTAAAATATACACAATAAACAATATACAGTAGGTCTCCTGTTACTACAGTACAACCACATTTTGTCATCTCCCTCATCCTTCAACCCCATCCCTTTTTTAACAAATGAATTTACTTTATTATTACTACTGATTGAATTATCCATTGATAAACCTGTATGCATTACTCTAAATAACTTTTATTCATTTCACGCAAATATATACACATACACTCACAAATACACACAAGTTATCAGATTGGATTTGCATGGGCAGTGAATATGTTTGTTTTATTTTTTATTGTAAATCATCTTACCACATGTAAGTCACTTTCTGTGTTTGCGTTAAGTTATATAAATAATAAATAAATAAATAATGAATAGTAAAAACACTTGTCACGTAACGTTATTTATTTCGCTTTTTTGTAGACGTATAAATAATGTAAATATATTTCATATGTCCGTGATAAATAGTTAAAGTAACGTTACATGAAATATGTTTGCTTATTGAAAACACAGACCGGAAGTTAAAAACTCAGACCGGAAGTAATATTTTGCTCTGTCGATGACAACATCCGGTTGACGAAATTTGAATGTTTAGCCTTTTTTTTTCAGATGTTGTGTGCGCGTTGTTTATTAAGATAAGCAGATTTGATTGAAAGTCAGATATCAACACATTGACTTTGTCGAGGTAAAGGTATCTTGCACCCGAATAATCTGCACAAAACTAAAGCGCGCTTTTTACTCGGACAGACAAAATCAAAATGTACACGTTTGTCTGATGCTTTATTGTTGGGTTTAGATAAAATGGATCGAGTGAAGTTTATATTGTATTTTACGTCTCATTTAAATTACGCACGAGTATTAAACACTTGGTTAAGGGAAGGTGACTTATATGATCAGTTTAGGTTAGATATTTGTTTTATTAATGACTGAAAAACGCGCATGTGTCACATGATCTAAAGTTAAAGTCTCAGACCGGAAAATAATATTCATGATAAGTTAACCTACAGTAGAAGTTAAATCAATGAAATATCTCTGTTAGTTTGAAATGGTTTAGATTTGTTGTTTAGATCAGGTTTAGTTTAATCATCGCATCATTTAAATTTGCAATCATTTAAAGGCTTCCACGCTGAACACTTTCCAGCAAGAAATAGATTTCATCAACAATAGCCAGTTGAGTCTTGTATTTCTAGCTGTTAAGTGGTCAAGGGTTCTTGTTTATTTCACGTTTATTTCCGCTTTACATGAGATGTGTTTTTATCACACAGGCTGGTATGGATCCTGGTACTGTGTCTCTGTTTCAAAGAGTTTCTGAGAAGCTCGGCTGGGATAGACATGAAAATCTTGATAAAGTTGAAGAAAAGGTAAAAGCATGAATAGTATTATTCCTAACACAATAGTTATTCTATCAATTCTCATACTATTCGACTGAATGACTACTATATCTGACAACACATCTTTCTCCTCCTCCTCTTCTTCTTTTAATGGAGTTGGTGAAGGGTTTGAATAAAAGCAGAAGGCCAGCGGTGGGCAGCATTGACTCAGACCAACGTCATCGGACAAACAAACTCCTGATGTCTGATAGCGATGAAGACTCGCTGAAAGAAAATCTAATATTATTGAGTTCAGATGATGACGACTTTGATCAATGTGGGTGGACAAACACTTTTTTATCGTGACTTCTGTTGATGCTCACAGTATGAAGAAATGTGAGGTGTTTTTCTCATCATGTATTTCAGTTCTTGCTCAAAGGGCTACACCAAAATCCACATTTAAACAGTCAACATCAGCTGCTAGTAAAATAAGGTGAGAACTTAAAATCAAGTCCTGCTCTCAGTGTATCATCAGGAAATCTTGTGATAGTGACTGATTCATGTTGACGGGAAAATAAAAAAACAATCGATTTGAGCCTGTTTTTATTATTATACTGCATACACCTACAGTATGAGCCTCAGTAGCTGTTATTATAGTTGTACGTGAATGTTGTGTCGTGAACTCAAAGTCATCTTTCTTTATTTTCCCAGAGAATCCATTCCTGTCTTGTCTTCAGATAGTGATGATGAGTTTGAAAGCTGTAAGTTATTTTTCTTTCTCACTGTTTCCTATTTTAAAATCTATGTTTCGAGATGCGTCACAAAATGTATTTCAATCAATCAGTTTTAAATCGAGTGAAAACCCCAAAGACTAAAGTGAAGTCCCAGTCTGTGAGCGGCAGTGAGGAGGACAGGTGAGCAAACACACAGTTTGTTGTATATAAGTTCATATGTATGAATATATATCATCATCAGTGTGTTTCATGTCTTCAGTTTGAAACGCTTTATAGTGGACAGCATGTCATCTGATGATGATTTTATTCATGACAAGAGGAAGACTTCCATTAGTAAAGGTACGTAGAGTTTCTTATCTCAGGGTAAGTCAACTCCGAGTTCAAATTTGAGTTGGTTCAAAACATGAAGTGATGATGAATTTTAGGTGAGTCCTTTTTTATAGACACATACATCGCATCCAACAAGTTCTGTTTTTGTGCAGGAAAACAAACTCCTAAACTAGGAGCTAAAACTCCTAAACGGCTTCAGAAGACAGAGAAACTTCCTCCGCCTCGCTGTGATTCTCCAGTTTTCCTCAGTGACGGCGATGATGACAGTAATGTTGTGATGAAGAGTACCTGGAGATCCAGACACAGCCGACCACCATCTGAAGAACATCCTAACTCCAGTAGAGACAGAGAGAGACCTGCGGTTCCTCCACCAGAGATCACAGTGAGCAAACACAAGACTGGAGATGAGACGTGCAGCTCTGAGGAAGAGTTTCAGTCTTTACTGGACCGAGTCAGACTTAATCACAATCTGGGAGGAAAAACACAAAGTCCAAAATCAGGTACAAATCGGATCAGTTTACCGATCGATCATTCATAGAGAAATGAAAGAATAAGTGACTGGTTTAAGACTGTAGATGGGTATACAGTAGAAGAGGTATGATTTAAAGTTTGAAACAGGAGTCCTGATTTTGCAAAAATGTAATCCTCTTCCATCTTTCCATCATACAGAACCCAAACCACGAGCGCCCTGTCTCTCAACACCATCTGCAGTGAGTAAGAAATCACAGGTAACCCATACTCCAATACAGACGCCCATCAGCAGACCTGTGAGTCAGACTGAACCCAGAGCTCCAGCAAACAGCAGGTATAGACCCACATCTACATGTAAAATATTCATATTAAAGGGACACTCCAGTTTTTTTTTCGGAAATATGCTCATTTTCCAGCTCCTCTAGAGTTGAACATTTTGATTCTTACCGTTTTGGAGTCCATTCAGCTGATCTCCGGGTCTGGCTTTAGCACTTTTAACATAGCTTAACACAATCCATTGAATCTGATTATACCATTAGCATCGCACTCAAAAATAACCAAAGAGTTTCGTTATTTTTCCTATTTAAAACTTTACTTCTGTAGTGACATCGTGTACTAAGACTGACGGAAAATTAAAAGTTGTGATTTGTTTTGGGTGATATGGCTATGAACTATATTCTCATTGTGGCATATCAAGGATTTTGCTGCTGTAACATGGCTGCAGGAGGCGTAGTGATATTACACAGTGCCCGAAAATAATCCCCTGCTATTGAAAGTTACTAAGGAGACGATGTTACTACAGAAGAGTAAAGTTTTAAATAATAAAATATTGAAACTCTTTGGTTGTTTTTTAGCGCGATGCTAATGTCCTAATCAGATTTCATGGATTATGCTAAATTATGCTAAAAATTGTAGCCCCAGACCCGCAGATCAGCTGAATGGATTCCAAAACGGTACAAATCAAATTTTTAACTGTAGGGATGCTGTCCACCAAAGCGTTTCAACCTAGCTCAAAATGGCAACTGTGGGTGCTTGCCAGTGTTTTGGTTTCAATGACTTCTTGTTCTGGTTGGTTGGTGTTGGATTTGTCCCACCTTCTCTGCATTGTGACTATGCAGCTCAGTAAAAAGTGACATTGATGATTTGAATTGATAATTTTTTAACGAAAACACAAGCAGCTGCCTTTTTTAAAGTGCAGTGCGTCCATCGGAAAAGATTGAAAACACACGCCAGCCGCAGGGAATACGCCTGGTGGACATGGGCTAAATTATGTCATTTCTGTACCAAAGTCAAAGTGTTGGAACAATAATGACTTAAATGCAAATATTGGTTATCTTGGATGCACCTACAAAATTACATTTTGTCTGATATCAACTAACTGAGAACTATTTTGATGTTATGATGGATGATTGGTAAAGGCCAAGTATTATAAACAGTATTTTATAAAAGTGACATTAACTCTTTTGTCGCCAGCGCTCTAAAAAAAAAGTTGCCAGCCAGTGCCAGCATTGATTTTCACAAAAGTTTAATTCCTTCCAGAAAATGTTCTTCATTAAATATATAATCATACAATATATCAAATGAAGAACAGAGCCCGACCGATATATATATATGTCTAGCCACTGCCTGAGTCAAGTGATCAGCAATTTATATTTTGCTGTTGTTGTTATTTATTAGAACTTAACAGAATTTGTCTCCAGTCCTATTCAAAGTTATATTTATGAACCAAGTCTTTTAAAACTGGTAACTTTGATTTGGTTGTTGTTGTTTTTGTGTTTTTGTTCAAAGGCCTTTACGTTTCATATCTTAAGTTTGTATCTTAATACATTTTATTTATCAGAACTTTAATATATTTTGATGTTTCTCTGTTCTGTTGTGACAATAACAGAAACACGTTTCTTTTTAAAATCATATTATTTTAGTTAAAACTCATAAATAACTACAAATAACTAATTTTAGGAAAATCTGTTAATGTTTTGTTGCGCATTTCTGAAAAAAAAAATATATATATATATATCGGCCGATATATCGGAATATCGGATTTTAAAACCAACAAACATTTGTATCGGTATCGGCCTTCAAAATCCTTTATCGGTCGGGCTCTAGAACAGACCCTCTGCTTTCAAAAAAAGTTTAATCCTACCTTCATTTGTTCTCTTTTTCACCTATCAAATATGGGTAGGTTTTTTCCGAGTTTCATAAGTTGGGTAAGAGAACCACCTGGTGGATAATAGTGGAAATATGGATTACCGTAAAAACTCCTCTTTGGCAGGGAAGCATTTTCTCTTAATTGAAGAGTTAACTCATCAATGGTGGGGAAAGAGTTAATGGTTCAACAAGTTTTACCATTCTTGACGTTGATGTATTCTTATACTCTGGCCTTAAACAACAGTAAACCTTTTACAATATATCATGGATGGGATATTTTATATAAATATATATTTATAGAATTAAGAAAAGATTCTATAGATGACATTTTAAACAAGCTTGTTCATGTTTCTTTTCAAAAATTGTCTTGATACATTTTTCATGAAACATTTTTTATACCTTTCTTAGTTAAAGTTCTTCTTGTATACTGCAGATACTACATACAGTACTATATATGAGTTTCATTGCATTTTAAAGGCACATATTATGCACAGTCCACTTTTACATGGTGTTGGAGCATAAATGTGCGTTGGCCTGCCCTACAATGAAATAAAAATCTACACTTCTTTTTTTTAACCCGTTAAACCAAAGCAGTCTCATGTGTTCAACTATACATTTGTGCATTATTTGATGTTGAAGATGATTTTTTTTTTAGTTTTGCAGAAGTGACAGACTCTTGTCGATTTTATATTGATATGTTGTTGTTGTTGTTTATCAGAGTGGTGGTGTGTAAAACGCCAGGTTGTTTCCTGCAGTCTCTGTCTGTCCCTGGATCTTCATACTGCCGTGGCTTTAAACAAAACAAAGAGGAGCTCACCAGTAAACTCTATCAGCTCTACAACACAAGTGTGTTTGACAACAAGGTAGATCTGAGATTTGTACTTTTATGGCATGCAGTAAGGCTTTGTGACAATAGTGATGGTATGCAACAGTTTATATTTACTGCATACTAAACTCAATCTAGTAGTATATGGTGTGCAGTTGCTACTTAGCGTAGCCAGAGATATAAATCGGTAAATTTCTGATCCCCTTCAGCTTCCTGCTGATATGTCCATTACATGGAATAAGAAGATGAGGAAGACAGCTGGATATTGTATCTCGGGTCAAGAGCGAGGCACAGGAAACCGCTACGCCCGCATCGAGCTGTCTGTCAAAGTGTGTGACTCCGCAGGTACTTAATATGGAAAATCACAAATGAGATTATGTTCAGAATGATTTACTGTGTATGGCTAATATAATGTTTCCTTACAGATCGGTTACGTGATACATTAGTTCATGAAATGTGTCATGCTGCCACGTGGCTCATAAACAACGTTCGTGATGGTCACGGGCCCTTCTGGAGACTCTATGCCCGTAAAGCGATGCTGGCACATCCCGAGCTGCCCATGGTGTCACGCTGTCACAGTTATGACATCAACTACAAGTATCAATATCAATGTAATCGCTGTAAGAACACGTAAGTGTCAAACTCTCTTAAAACCTTTTGATCATTGCTAAAAAGACTCCATTATAGAGTATAGAAAATATTTACTGACAGAATTGATAAGCATCACTTTCACTGTTGCTGCTCATACTTGAATGAACTTAAATACATTATTACTCTTCTAAACCATCTGGTGGATGATAAAACAAGTAAAAAATCCCACAGACGTTGTATTTCTCCACTCATAAATGATGAAATATTGAAATAGTCTCCATGTCTTGTGTACAGGATTGGGCGTCACTCTAAATCACTGGACACTAGCAGGTTCGTGTGTGCTTTGTGCACTGGGCAGTTGGTCTTACTGACTCCATCAAACCAGCGGGGACCCACACCCTTCGCCACATTCGTGAAGGAGAACTATGGTACAGTGAGACAGGAACTGACCGGTCAGAGTCACGCCGACGTCATGCGTAAACTCAGTGCCGACTTTGCCACAAAGACGCGTCTCAGTCAAAGCTGATAACCTTAAATACCTAAAATTGTTGTACCTCAGACTGTTGCATTAGTATCGGTTCTGTTATAGTGCTGGAGGAAGTTGTGATCGTTTACTGTGAATTGATTATATTTATGATTATGAGCCTGAGCTCTATGAAATTTGAGCTGTATTCAGATCAGTGCATTCTTGTTTATCATTTCATTCCTGGAATATTCTCTTACTGTCTTTTATGTGTCTAATTATTTTAAACATTGGATGTTTTTATCTTCACATTTTCCCATAATAAACTATTTTATTACATTTGAAGTTACTGAACAGTTACTAAGCAGACAAACAGGTCAAAAAAAGTGACCACAGTCTGAGAAAACTCATCTAAAGTCTGCATAAAATCATCCCACATAATGTTAAGAACATTGTGTGAAAATATCATCTTGATAGCTTCAATATTGACTGAGTAAGATCATGACAATAAGTATAATCAGACTGTGATGTTGCTATAATCTCATTATAAAATGAGACTTAATTTGTGGGTCAGTGATAAAAACGCTTTGGAAAGATGAGAAATTCAAAAATCTTTTTTAAAAACTTGTTTTAAAACCACACATCAGGTTTATTTCAATGCATAAATAATATCAGATGGTGTAACGCCAATTGTGCCAAAGAATGAAAAATACTAAATCACTGATTCTTGAAACATGTCCCACTAAGAAAAGTGCTAATTCTCTTGGAAATTAATATCATTTTCATGAAGAAAAAGAATCAATGTTATAATCAGGGGGTCCTGTGCACATATGTAAGGTTCTTTTATAGGTTTGTTTTTATTTTTTATTAATTTAATCATTATACACTAGTCAACATTTGAAGTGGATCAAAACCTTTCCTAAAAGTTGCCTTAAAACCAATACCCAATATCCGTTCTTGTCTTACGACAACTTGGATGAAAGTTTTTGATCCACTTCAAATGTTGACTAGTATATGTTGGCCCATTGTCTACAAAATTGGATGTCCTCGGTTAAGACATAATCATTTCTACTTGATTAAAATAAGTAATAATTGAATTGAATAATATATTTACCAGATGAAAGAGATTAGAGAAAATTTTATAAGTTATTTCTAAATGTAAATTTTAATGCATTTTTGTGTTTGTCCTGACATATGCTGAAAACAGCTCTGTTTTCTAAATCTTTGACAAATGATGTGAAAATGCATGTAAAAAAAAATCATATTACACTAAACTAGATGATTATATTTTATTCCTTATTTTTTATGAATATATTTTCATTTAAAGAAATACTAGTTACACCAATTGACATTTTTGCAATTAACTAATTAATTAAATAAGTTTCTTTTATAATTAAATAAAACCAGGAATTTTAGACTTAAAATTTTAGAGAATGTATGCAAGTAATCTGCAAATTTATGGATCACATACAATAACTTAAACTTAGCTTCTTTAAATAGAGTCAATAAAACAACAACATAACAGCTGCTTAATATCATGTATTCAACTTTAAATCATATTTTAAACATCTCAGTTGAAAAACAACATATGAATGGTTAAAAATAAAAAATATAATCACAGAATCACAAGATAAAGTGATGCACTGCAAAAAAAAAAATGACTTTAATACTTAAATCAAGATGTACTTTCTGATGAGCAAAATGACCTAAGAAAATATAAAAATCAAATTTAAGTAAATTTGGGCATAAAACATGATATTTGAAGAGTTTCATTGCAAAACGAGATAAAAACTCGTTTTTTGGTTGTGCATTCCAATTAATATCAATTCAACTGCAGTTGTTTTTTTTATTTAAACCTTCATAACTTAAAAAATACAGCTAAGTTGCACCATAAAACAAAATAATAACATGATAACATAATAATAATAAACATGTTTTGACAAAAATGTCAAATAAAATGGACTTCTCTCGTTTTGCAATGAAACTCTTCATTTCTTGTCTAAAAAAATAAACTTATTTTCTTAAGTCATTAGCTCAGCAAGAAAATACATCTTTTATTTTATTTTATTGCAGTGTATTCACTACAAGTGCAGAAATCTATCTATCAGGCACAGAGACGGGATTACAGTAAATATATATCTATATCTTAAGTCCCTGAAAGCATACAGCAGAACAGAGTGATGATCAAGTTTACAGAAGACACTTTACATCTTATTATAACACACAGGGATCAGAATAATTTTATATGAACAAACCCTAAGGCATAAACTCATAAAGAGTCTGATACGAATCAATCACACAAACCTCTGTTATGTGCTAATGTTTACTGATCTTTAAGATTTAAAAATATAACGTGTAAACGGCTGACGTCTTTATTATTTGGCAAACTCACAGAGATCTTAAATGACCACTGGTGTTAACAGGCTTTGAGGTTTTGGAATGATACTGTGAAGGAAAACTCAAATCATAAAAATCTAGAAAATGTTTACATTAATTTTCTCACATTCCTGTGCTTACGACGACGTTCAGTACAAACATGTTTTCTTCATAATGCGAAGAAATTCCTGCTGGTTTACTTCCCCATCACCATCTCTGTCTGCTTCATCAATCATTTCCTACAAATATAATACGTTTCATATATGATAATCTTTCATAGTTTAATAGCATTAAAGATTAGAGAGCAGATTTTTGTCTTGGTCGTTTTCTTACCTGTAGTTCCTCATCCGTGAGGTTTTCACCCAGTTCTTTGGCGACTCTCTTTAGATTCCTAAAGGATATTTTGCCGGTCTCATCATCATCAAACAGACGAAATGCTTTAAGAATTTCTTCCTTTGAATCTTTCTCAGCCTTCAGATTTACAAACAACAATAGGGGGACAAAAACAAAAAAAATGTAATATATATAAAGTATAAAGGGAGGGCTGGAAATGGCAGACTATTTGCATTTAATTTGATTTCTTAGATATGTTTAAATAACTAATAACATTACAATTTTTATGTTTTCTTGAGTATTAAAGATAAATGTAACAATAAGTTTGTCCTCAGGTTAAAGTAACATTTTGTAGAGTGGGAAAATCTGTAAATTTAGTTAATGGACATTTTAAATAAGAAAGCAATAGATCATACATACAGTGCCCCTGTTACTGTGAAGTGTCATGTGACAAGCTTGATGATGCATTATAAAAAATATAGTTGCAATAATGGAGAGTCATTTTTAAAATATTTTAAATCGAATTCATCTCCTAACCAGTTTAAGGTGTAACTCCAATCCCCCTTTCAAATTATCAACAGACTCCGTCCCCTCCTCCCATTTCCAGCCCTGTATATACAGTATGTCCTGAGCAAATGTGAAAGACCTTCATTTATAAATCACAATTTTATCTTAATTTCCTTTAATAAGAATAGAGTTTGAATCTAAAGTGAGTAATGATGACTGAAAAGATGATTTCATGAGATGCCTTTAGTGGAATAAGTTTTGAAAACGTTGAGTTGAACTTTTACCATTTTCTGGGTCATCACTGCGAGAAAATCACTATGAGAGATTTTTCCAGTAGCATCTTTATCAACCTCTGCAATCATTTTCTTGATTTCTTCTTTTTTAGGCTCAAAACCAAGTGCACGCATGGCCACCTGAAGTAGAAATCCACATGTATATATATACACATATAAATGCATGACAGCTTTCGTGCATCACTTTAATATTAAACCACATTCTTCTGCTGTTATATCTCACCTTTAATTCTTTCACCTCAATGTAACCAGAACCATCGGTGTCAAACAGATCAAATGCCTCTCTGATCTCCTGTCTTTGCTCCTCTGTCAGTTCAGGCTTTGGATTTGCTTTTTTACGAGGGGCCATAGCCCCTAATGAGGGTCTTTTGGGACTAGTTGCCTTTAGATTGTAGCATAGACATAAAATAGATTAGAAAAGAATAGACATAGAATAGAATAGACATTAAAATAGAATAGACATTAGAATAGAATAGACATTAAAATAGAATAGAATAGACATTAGAATAATATAGAATAGAATAGAAAATGCATTTAAACAAAGCAGGCTGGTTCAAATGTGCACTAGGCCAATCCAATAAAATTTGTTTATCAATACAGGAAAAGATATTGTGCACAATGTAAACATGAATCATCACACAATGCACTTAAAATATGAGACGTTAGAATAAGATGGATTTTTATAAATGTATAAATAGCAGTGGCCGTTTCTGACAATTTTCTATGTATTACTATTATTTTTATTGAGTAGAAGCAGCAGTAGGAATAATAATAACACACGCATACGGTTATTTATGAAATGCAAACCTATAGAAAATGTTACATATAAATGACAATAATAGAAACGCGTGAACAAAATTTGACTCATCTAAGAAATAAAGATGTAAATCACAAAGATTGGACATGGTTGCACTCACCATCGTAATCGAGGAAACCAACAAGAGAATTTATAAACACTACTATGGCAAAGGCTTGCGTTATGAATATTAAGCGCGCTTTGCGACGTTGGTCCAGTTCGAGTTCCTGATTTGTTGAAACAGCAGACGTTGCTAAGTCAACCATAGACATCATATTCACCTTATTTTCCACGACAACAAGGGCGGCGCCATTGCGCTCATATTGTCAACGTACTTCCGGCTGCATATGATGAGCAGCTGAGGCAGTGGCCGAAGGCGACGCGTTAAACCTAAAAAGCTCACTTAAGCGCCTTTATGTTTGTTTCTTACCAATTTTAATGGACGGGGAGCCGACTGAGGAACACCCTAATCCCAAGTAATGGTTCGACTACGATGTTCCGGTAACTTTAAACCACGCCGGGTGTTGAAAAGGTGGTCAGTTTCAGGTAAGCTATCTTAGCTTAATGTGCTCTTTCGCCTAACGTTAGATTTGTGATGTCCGTTCTACGAATAAACTTAAGATCAGTAACGTTAGTTTATAAAATGCAATTATTTTGAATGATTTTCATTGCCCACCTATATTTTTATATTTAAGATAAGACAACAATATATTATAGTACAACATTTTTACAGTAGCTCACGTGATTCATACAAGTTACAGAGATTTCAGATGCTAGGAGGTTTCTCATTCAGATATTGATGATAATGACCTATTAAACGACATATTATTTAACACTGAAGTTAGAGGTTGTGTGTATAATGTTAATGTCTCTTTTTAATGCATCTCTCTCTCACACACTGTTCTGTTTAAGTATGGGTACCATTATATATTAATTCTCATGATGCAAGTTTATTTTAAATACTAACATAAAAATGTTTATGGTTATATTATTTTCACAGATGCATTGATGTTTAGGGATGCAATGGACAACTGTGAGGATGATACAATCAACATGTTCCTAAACTGTGATGAAGAAACACAATGAGAGGATCCATCCGTCTCTGACCACAACTACACTTAAAATCACAACTCAACCTTAAGCAACCTACATCTGATATGGGAAAACAACCTTGCGGTTTCCCGGACAGGGCTTATGCTGGTCCCAGGCTAAAATGCTTATTTGAGCTATGATAATTAAAAAACACCATGTACTGACATACCTCAACATATATGAGTGCCATTGTTTTGTCACAAGATGTGGTTTGTTTGTAAAAACTAAAATGTCCTAATATAATTAAGGCCTAGTCCTGTAAACTCTGTCCGAGAAACTGCTTCAATGCTTCTGCTTCATGTGTTGAGCTGGCACAAATGTACATATCTCTGCTGAGAAACAACCATCTTTGTCAGCTTTACACAGGGTTGATATTGCATGCATTACACAGTCGCTAAGCACTTTACCAGTACATACAACAACAGCTTCCAGATAAACACTTGGGATCAGCTCCTGATGACTTTGATAAAGCTGCATCTTAATTCATTGCAGGGTGGTCTTGCTGAAAAGTTAGTTGTTTCTTAGTCCATAGTTATTTTTTATAAACCTTTACAATTTGACCTGATTTTACCTGTTGTAAAGTTACATTTAAACCTTCATATGTGATCAGATGTCATGCAGTGATATTAAACATTTACAATGTGATCTGTTGTGCATTTATATTAAACCTTTATAATGTGATCAGATATTACCTGCCATGCAGTTATATTAAACCTTTACAATGTGATCAGATGTTGTGCAGTTATATTAAATCTTTACAATGTGATCAGATGTTATCTGTCATGCAGTTATATTAAACCTTTACAATGTGATCAGATGTTGTGCAGTTATATTAAACATTTACAGTGTGATCAGATATTATCTGTAAGGAATTTCTTAAACCATATGTGAGCTTTGTAGATTCCACTTAAAAGGATTTAAGTCTCGTGATTAGAAAGAATAAGTGTTGGCAAGTTTGCAAATGAATTCTATCATGGTACATTACCACATAAAAACGAAATAGTTATTGGACTGGCTAAGGTGCACATTTGCTTTAAAAAAGACGAAATCACTGTGTAAATATTGGTAAGCATAATTACTTTAATAATGCTGCTCCATCAACTCCTTCTGAGAGGACGAGGTAATTAAATATGTCCCATAGGTTTCTTGCCGCGGCCGCTTCATATCGTCTAACCACGAGACGATTGATGGGACATTATAAGACTATCCGAGCGTCGTATCAAGTTTTCTCCGTGCTCCTAATTCAAAACATTTACAGCAGTTGCGATATTTGTCATTTCGCTAAAGTTATAGTGAACTACAAACAATCTTCTAACCACCAAACTAGCTACCGAATGCACTGTGCCATATTAGCAGCGGAAGTCGGTTGACAAAATGCGGAAGAGCGAAGAATTGAAAAGGGGCGTGGCGGAATAAGGTGAATAGGTAGACGCCCTATCGACCGCCGCTACTGCCTACTGGCGCGGTCGTGCCGTGGGGCCGCCATCTTAGGTCGGTCACCCGCTCACTCAGTGTAATCTGTATGACAGGTGGAATGAGCTATTGGCGCACTTAATTAATCATATCTCTGTGAATACCGAACTGATTTTCACACGGTTTTTTTGCTGCAAAGGTCATTCATGGAGGTATGATACAGGACACATGGTTCGGCGTATTTTAACCCCTTATGTGCAGCAAATCCCGCGGTAAATCCTGTCCAGCCAAAATCAGTTTGACGCAAGCGCGCACATGCAACATAGTTTTTTTTTTGCACAAGAAGGCATTTAAGGGATATTGTATTCATTCACGGTAAACTTATTAGACAGATTTAATTTTTTTACCACAGAAATAATTTCAGGGACATGAAATATTAAATTGTGATTTCAAAAATAAAACTTTTTTTAAAAATGTTTTCAGTGTGTGTATCTGTTCTTTTTGAACATTTCCATCTCATTTTAACAAAACCATGATAATATTGATAACCGTGATAACTTTGGTCACTATAATCATGATATGAAATTTTCATACTGTCCCGTCTCTTGTTTCCTCCCAAAAGCATTTCATTCAACTTATTGAGGCCTCTCCTCCAAAGGTGTCCATTAAATAAAACTTTCTGGCCTCCTTCCCTACAGCTTTCAGCTTATTTCAGCCTTGTTAGTTTTATTTTTTGGATAAGTATTTTATTTTTTACAACAATATACAAAACCAAGGGTAGAAAAAATAGGGAAAAGCATATAAGATACAAAAAATTTAACTGGATCCCATTAAAATCTTAATTTTAAATCATGATGTTAAATCAAAATAGTATAATTGAGTAGTATTTATTGTAGTGTTAGTTCTTGGTCCTGTATACCCAATATTTTTGTTTAAATAAATATTTTTTTTCAAATTGCAGTTTATCTTTTTGTTTATTAAGTAAATCTTAACTCGATTTGTATGTGTTGAATGTAATTGATATTGCTTGTAATATGTTGCCACACTTTTACAGAGTAGATATGGCATATTTTTTTTTACAGTGCAGAGAAGCGTTTTTATTTGGGCACAAGCCCACGGGACTGTGGGTACAGAGGGGACCCTGAGCCAGACAAGGTGACACAACAAGCTAGGTACAGTAGCTCTTCAATCCAGGATATTATCATCTGTGAATTATTTTGCTGTGAACTGAAGTAATAGACCTTTCAATATAGTTTGAATTTGCACACTGGAAAAACTGTAGAGTGCTAGTGTTCATTTTTCATAACCTACATGAACTTTTGTGTGTTTATGGATAAAGCCCAGGCTTCTGATTACCACACTATGACATCACCATATAAGGAGGGGAAGTTAGGGAAGAAATGAAAGTTGACTGTGAGTATGACACGTTATGGTAATCTTTTATTTTTATGGAAGCTATACTGTGATTTTGGGATGGATAAGGTCTTCCGAATTAGGAGTCTTTTATACAAACACAGTAAAGGTTATATAATATATTTTATTTAAGTGACAGGTGTACATCCTCATTATATGTACACTATTTACAATAATTACATATACATATAATACAAAAATAATAATAAAAATGTATAAATATAATACAATAATAATAAAATACATAATAAATATAATACAATAATAATAAATATAATACAATATTTTTAAGGTCTGGTGTACTCTGGTCTTCTGAGTCCAGTGTGGTGTCCAGCACTTTTGTGTCCAATCTTGAGAAAGAAAACAAAGAAAAATCTTTATTTACTCTTCTGTTTACTTAGTCATTATATTTATGATACGATCAAGCGTTCAACTAGAAAATCTGTTAACTAAACAATGTCCCCTGTTCACTTCAACACCTCTATCCAGACTCTGCCTACTCTGTCTGTAACGCTACCTCAAGACAAACAGCAATGGTGAACAGAAGCCCCTGCCTGACTTCATTCTGGATTAAACCATCTGTGCTGTAAGATCTGCTGTAATGAGGGTCGTTCGGCTGGATCACGTGCTAGACACTGTCTTATAAGACTACGACATTCTGTGAAGATGAGAGCTGGTTAGTCATGACCGCATCACATAACTTAATGTATACATAACTAAACTGTGGCTACTATGAGGATTATTTACTTTAAATAAATAAGAAGCCTCTGACAACATTATTTAAACCTCCATGTTCAGAGAGTCGTACTGTTTAACCTTTGCTATACTTGCTAGATTGGATTCTGTATTGTAACTGTACGCTTTCAAGATTTCTGTGATTTTCTTTTCAATAGTGCTATTCATTTACCTTCGGATAAATTGGGGTTAGCAAACTGGACTTCTTTGGATTTCACGTACGAATTGTATCCATTAACCATTTCGTACAGGACCATTCCTAGACACCAGACGTTTGCTGGGATGGCGTGAAACATGAATTTCCGTCTGACTTCCGGTGGAAAGAAATCTTTTACCCCTGTAAGCAAGTCGAGTAAATCTGTAAAAGAGATTTTTCCACATTGTGCTATTGGAAAACAAAATGCCAGCTCACCTATGTACTTGTGACTTTTGAAGGCGCCATAAGTATATAGCTGACCACAACCGAAGTCAATCAGCTTGGTGTCTAACGTCTTTGTGTTGACTAGGAAGTTGCCTGGATGGATGTCGCTGTGAAAGACTTCGTGGTCATAGCAGTTTATTACTGCCTGTACCGTTTGACGCATTATTACACGAGCGGTTTCTTCACTCAGTGTACGATTGCATTTGATGATGTGGTTCAAGCTTAGGCAGGGTTGAGGGTACTCCATAATAATGATGATGTAGTTTGAGTCTATGAACCACTCCAACATTTTTATGGCATATGGACTTATGGGAGGTTCATTCATCTTAATCAGTAGTGCCACTTCTACAGGCAGAGGTTTGGAATGTCCCGGCTAAAGAAAGAAGACAAAAAAAGAGAAAATTGAAGAAAAAATGTATATTATCACAAGCAATTATATGTTCAGTAAGATTGGCCACTCACAATAACAATGGTCTGTCTATTCAGCCGCCTTGACATGATTTTCATGGCAACCTGCAAAAGAAAAACTGAGTTAACAAAAAAGTCCTCGTACATGACATTTAATCTATATTGTAGTGATCATATTGTAGTGAATATAGTGTTTCTTGAATTTGGTAAGAGCACACTACCTCTTGGCCATCAGAAATGCGGGTACCAGTACAGACCAATCCAAATCCTCCTTCTCCCAGCAATTTGCCAAACTTATAGTAAGACTCTACTTCTCCTGGCAACACATGATAATATTGTCTATGAGTTTCATTTGATTGTCTTGCATGAACTACAATTGCGACGTGATAAAATTAAACCTTAACTAAAAAAGTTATATCAGACTCACCCTCTGTAGGCTCAAAAAGAGCTTCATTAGAGGTACTCGTGTTTGGCTGCATTGGTGCCACTTTATTCTTAAAACAGCGGTTTAACGTTTGCTTTGCTTTATTCCACTTCCTCTTAAAAAACCCACAGATTCCCGTCTGCTTTTTCTTTGTGGCAATTTCATCTAAATCGAAGAGCAAAACGTAATTAGTAAAAAAACATCTCTGATCACAGATTAAATGTGAATTATTTGTTGCAGCTTGTATTTGGCTCATTTCATCTTACCTTTCATGCCATGATCACTGTCCAGTCTTGTGGGTTCTCCCTTTGTACTGTTTTCAACAGTGAAGGTTTCGTACAAGCTCTCACTGGAGCTGCTTTCAGTTGACTGACTAGATTCTTCCGACTGGTACGAGAAAGAATCGCTGCCACGGCAAAACAGCTTTGGTCTGTCAACATCTTTCCTCTGATCAGCTCCGCACTCATCGACGGGAAAAACTAGTGTTTGCTCTAAATCAAAAAGCAAAACGTAATTAGTAAAAAAAAAGATCTCTGATCACGGATTAAATATAAATTATTTGTTGCAGCTTGTTTTTGGCTCATTTCATCTTACCTTTTATGCCTTGATCAACAATGTATGCTTTGTTAAAGCTTTCACTGGAGCTGCTGTCATTTGACGGATCAGGGAAAGAATCGCTGCTTAAGGTAAACAGCATTGGTGCTGGCTCACCAATAACTCCGCACTCATCGACGGAGAGGGACAAGCTGTACGAATGGTACGTGCTGTCCGAATGGGACTTGTCCGAATGGGACCTGATGTCCGCTCCAGAAATGAGATCTGCGTCAGAAGTTTGGCCTGGCATAGACCAAACCCCAGCTGCACTGTCATTAATAACCGGACGTGCATCGGATGATGCACACGGGACAGACAGCCCTGGATTAAATGAACTTGTGTCCGGTTGTAGTGGTGGAACGAAAGGCTCCACTTTGTGGCGGCTGAGGAAATGGCGCTTTGCAGCCATCCAAGTTCCTTTGATGAACCCGCAGATCCCTGCGCCATTCCTCCCTTCACCACGTTGTTCTGAAACAGAGAACCAAACATTTGTACATTAGAAGAAATTTAAGCTGTTATGGTGACTACATGTATAGTGTATTGTTTTCAATGCTATTGTTGTGTAGGTTTTGCTATTTGTATTGGAAAATGGATTTATATGAACATGTTTATACTCATCGAATGTGATGTATGTTATCTATTGTTGTATTTTGCCGTTTTACACCGCTTCCATTAAAATTTTTGAAGACAGTTCTGTTTTGAGTACTTAAGTGTTAAGGTTTCTGCATAGCTGAATATCTGAAGGGTTTAGTGAGGGCAGCACATAACTAATATCAGCATAAATGTTCCTCTCACCCTTTGGGCTGTCATCCCACTTTCTGCTAGTGGAGGGCAATGAATCCCGTGACTGGATGTTATTCAGATCAGGGACACGACCACCTCGAACACTAGCTTCCAGTCCCTCTGTGTTGTTGAGGGACGGACCTGCTGAGGACGCAATGTTAAGTAGTCAAATGAGTACTTGTTGCTTAACCTAGCACAATGAAGACCTGACCCCAATTTACAGATGTTAGATTTAACTGTGCGAAAATTAACCCATGTAATAAAAGTATAAATGTAGTTTGTGCCTTTAGTTCATCTCACCTTTTGGACTTTCGTCCACAGTGTGTGTCGGGGACACCTTCATGAGCTTTCCATCAGCGGAGAGCGACGAATCCCTCGATCGAACGTGAATCAATTGGGGGAATCGGTCACTGCGCCCGCCGACTTCCAGTCCATGGACTTCTCTCCTCTCATCAATGCCAGCCTCGGTGTTGGTGAGGGGCAAAACTAAAAATAGAAGAAAACTGTGAGCTTTAACAGAACCTCATACCACATAGTGTGTGATAAGCAGTGGGTATTATTTAGACATTTTAATATATATTTATTGCCCAAACAGTGTTCGTTTAGGCCAGAAGACAAGGTGTCTTTGTGTGCTAACCGTTTAATAAAGATAATAATTTTTTTTTGTCTTACCTTTTGGACTTTCGTCCACAGTGTGTGTTGAAGACACCCGCATGAGCTTTCCATCAGCGGAGAGTGACGAATCCCACGATTGAACGTGAATCAATTCGGGGAATCGGTCACTGCGCCTGCCAACGTCCAGTCCATGGGCATCTTTGCACTCACTTGTGCCAGCCTCGATGTTGGTGAGGGGCCAACCAGCTGAGGACATAAAGTTAGATGAGAAAACACTTGCACATTTCTGCACTTTCATACTATCACTCTTTCTCTCTCCAAATAGAAAATACAAGAAAACTGTCAGCATTTCAAAATTTTTCAAATTTTTAAAAATACTTATTGTCCAAAACCGTGTCCAGTCAGGGATTAAAACATGGAGTCTTTATATGTTAATCTACTAACAGTATCTACTATCAGCATACAGTAAATGTTCAGTTCATCTTACCTTTTGGACTGTTGTCCAAAAAGTGTGTCAGGGACACGTTCATGAACCTTCCATCAGTGGAGGGTGATGAATCCCACGATCGAAGGGTGTTCAAGTCGGGGAGACGATCACGGCAACCACTGACTTCTGGTACATGGACATCTCTCCTTTCATTAATGCCAGCCTCGGTGTTGGTGAGGGGCCAACCAGCTGAGGACATAATGTTAAATAAGTGGTCAAATGAGAAAATACTTGTGTTTGTAAACTTGTGTATTCCTGCACTCTCTTTCTCTCTTTTTTTTCAAAGTTAATAAACTGAAAATACAAGAAAATTGTGACCATGTACCCAATTTCCTCATTAGAATTCAATTAAGTTATACATTGTGTGATAACATAGTGTGTGACATTTAAGTTGATATTCAGACATTTTCATGTACTTTTTAATATACTCAGGGTTGTGGCAAGTTTTGATGTATAATAATCGCATGTATAATAACTGTCATGATCACCCCATCATTCCTTAGTTTAATACATGTGTTAATTTCGCTAATAACCTTTATTTTCTAACATATTAATCATCAATATATCAATCAATCTTTGAAACAATATGCATTGTGAAAAGCACCATACAAATAAATGTGAATTATTTAAATTGAATTAAGTGAATTCGTGTTTGGTTTCTGTGAACAGAAACTCCCGCCGCATTTCATTTGATCAGATAAAAGTCCTACTCGGCTCACGCGACTGTGTATTTTGAAGCAGGCATATACTATTTTGTATTTTAAACAGCAGTTAGTTACAAGTAAGACCAAAGATAAAAATACAGTAGGCCTACTATGATTTTTATTATTGTATGTGCCTACGCGAGCCGGCCCACAATGCCCAGCGGTAAGGTTACATCAGGAAAACTCCCGGTGCTCCAGATGTCCTGACAGCACACTTGTCAAGTGCATTATCTCTGGTGTTATAAGCTATATTTTCTTTAGGCTGGATTGCTATTTGCGTGTCTCGCGCCAAACGCGTGGGAGTTTGCAACCCTGATATACTTAATTTACCGAAAAGATCTTCTATCTAATAAAAGCAAATGTATTTTGCATCTTACCTGTTGGACTTTCGTCCACAGCGTGTCTCAGAGACACCTTCATGAACTTTCCGTCAGCGGTAAGCGATGGATCCCACGATCGAACGTGAATCAATTCGGGGAACCGATCACTACCACCGCTGACTTCCAGTCCATGGACATCTTTCAACTCATCGGTTTCTCCCTCGATGTTAGTGAAGGGTAAACGTGACGAGGACATGATGTTAGATAGGTTTTGTAAGCTTTGTCGCTTTGTAAAGGTTTAGTCTCTCTCTGTGATTTTCTTTGCGTCTGCTCGGATAACCACCGTATGAGTGAGTGACTGAAATTCTGCGCGCAGCGCTTTATATACCATTCTATGGAACGCTAGCATTATGATGTCACAATACAATACACGTCACTCGTCTGTGAGCGCCTTAATTGGTAACAATTGATTACTGCCTATACTACAGGTTGAAATATTAATAAATAGATTTTTGTATATTTTACCCAAAAACTTTACCCAGGGTGCCCACAGTACTTTTACATAGAAACTCTAGAGAGCCTGTAGTCATCTATCAAGCGTTTTAAATTCATTGTATATAAATTGAAATTAATGCTGTTCTCTCAGTCAATTTTTACAACAGCAGTAGTAACAGCAGGAGTCACAAAATGGCACATATGATTTTTTAATATGAAATAAATGTGGTACTGGTTATTCAATACTGTAGTTTAATTTTAGTTTAATTTATATAAAAAAGTTTCATATATTTGTCAATTCTCATTAAAAAACACACATGTCATTCACAACACACTGACCTAACAACAGGAAGCATTATATAAATTATCAAATTTTCTTTTTAAAGTTTGAATGATTTTTTTCACATAAATCAGCTCTTCATATAGAATATTGTAACACCTTTTTACTTTATTGAAAGCATTTGTAACAAGAATGATAAAGAAATTAATTCAGCAGATTTCTGTGAGCACATGCAGTTAAATGTGTCTGGTCCAGCTCCAGTCAGGTCCAGAGTTGCGCTACTTTGTGTCATACTGTAGTCCATTAACATACATTTGCTGAATAGAGCAATGACAAAGAACGTAACGTTTTTATGTGAAGCGACTGCTGCATCTTCTTCCTGAAGCGCTGTTTGGAATTTGCTCTCCGCCTGTGTTTGAGCATGCGTTTAAGTGCTCTCAGTAGTGCACATGGAGAGAAGTGTTTCAAAAGTTAAGCCAACATAAAATCTTTCTTTTCTTGACAGGGCACATACACACAAAATGATCTCACAGTATTCTTTTTCTAATAAAAACATTTGTTTATGTCTTAAGAAACCAATCAGAAACCAGTCGGGGCTTATTTGTTCTTAAAGAGACAGTAACCTCAATTAACCTACTTAAGTCTGTGTCATTTATGTTAATCAAACAACCCAAGACAAACAGAAAATCACTTCTATTGCTCTAAAAATAATAATAATAATATTAAATTTGTACAACAAAGACAGTGTTAATATCCATTTAATTCGATTTCTGTACCTAATGCTTATTTTAGACCTTACTTAACGTGCAACTTTGTTCTTTTTTATAAATATTTGTAATTTCTGTACAATTTTGTGATTATATAATTGCAGGTACATTAGCTGCTCAAAGTCAATAAACTTTTTTAAATGGTTATACTTCAATAATTTAAAAAATAATGTGTTATACTTTAATTTGGTGATCACTGTTGGATCACAAGATGTTATAGGCCATGAAAATATATTTTTTTGTAGTGTCAAGGTAATAACAGTGTAGACCAGGGTATCCCAAATCTTACCCTGGAGGGCCGGAGCACTGTAGAGTGTAGGTCCAACCCTAAACAAACACACCTGAGCAAGCTAATCAACGTCTTCATAATCACTAGAAAATCACAGGTGGGTAAGTTTGATTCAGGTTGAACCTAAACTCTGTAGTGCTCCGCCCCTCCATGGGGAAGATATGGGGAACCCTGGTGTAGACGTGTTTTTTTGGTCTATCAGACTGGAGTTCTGGTTGTTACCATAGATATCATATAGGTAGACGCCGTATCTGGCGCGGTCTGCCATGGGCCGCCATCTTAGGTCGGTCACCCGCTCCACTCAGTGTAATCTACGTGGAATGAGCTATCAGCGCATTTAATTAATAATATCTCAGTGAATAGCGAACTGATTTTCACGCTGGTTTTTGCTGCAAAGGTCATTCATGGAGCTATGATACAGGACACATGGTATCGGCGCATTTTAACCCCTTATGTGGCGCAAATCCTGTTTGAGTGGGGGGTGACAATGTGATGTACATCTTTAAATGAATATTTCTCTGGGATTTTTTGGGCTAGAAGCCTAATCTTGGTCTTGTTTTAAAGAAGACAATTTAGGGTTTTTAGGGTTAGGGTTTAACACAGATGTGTTAGAAGGTGAAACTATTAAATATAAATATATTTTATAGCAGTTTACCTGTATTTTAATATATAAAAAGTAATGCAATAACTTATTAATTTTATAAATAAAATTATAAAAATGTTAATGTTTCACACAATAAATAATGTGAACATGAAGCAAATAGGCTATGTCTCAAGTAGTTGTGATCCAAATTTTTAAGTTAAAATCACAAAAAATGAGGTTTGTGTCACACTTTTAGTGGTTTTACCAACATCTGCCACTAGATTTTGCTGCATACTCACAAACTAATAAATTACTTTCACCGCATAATTATTAATGCAAAAAGGTTTTGAAATATTAAAACTACATTCTGAGAGCTTTCCGATGAATGATATATAGCTTGTCATGATTTTTTTGGTTTAGAGTAGGGGTTTAGTGTTATAAATATGTAAAAATAAATTTGGCCTACCTGTGGGCCCGTACCCTTTCAGAAACTGACTCGCACTATGTCATAATTTTCCCCAAATGGTAATGAAATATGAAAATTATACAAGATTTAGGTTTAGAATAGGGTATTTGTGTTACAAACACTAATGTGGACAGCGCCACTTAATATTCATAGTAGGTATGAATATTCACTTAACAGTAATAAAATATTCTGATATAAGTTATTTCACGAGTTCGCATTAACATGTAATCGATAAGTATAATGAGATGAGCATATTTGGTGTGCTGTCCGAGGAGAGGGCTCAGAGCTCGGATTTTAGCATGAACCCAGAGTACTGTCACGACCTGGTCTCTCCATTTCTTGTCTTATCCGAGTTTGAGAGATTAGGTTGTGACAGTACGTGTCTGCCCTGAGAGAGTTGTGTGACAGGCCCTTTCGCGGTCCACGTTTCTCTCAGGGTTCGTGAATTGTTTCCCGCTCCCTTATGTTTGATTAGCTTCAGGTGTTTGTTGTTTAGAATTCCCTATTTAATTCCCTTCTGTCCTGTCCTCCGTGCGTTGGTATTATTCGCTGTTCCCTTTCTAGATCCCTGTGTTTACTCGCTGTTCCGGGTCTCTTGTGTAAGTTTATGTAGTTAGTGTTTCCAAGTGTTTATGTTAGTTAGACTGTTTCGAAACAGTTATGACGTAATGAAGCCTTGTTTGCTAAAATCACGTGACTTTGGCCAGTTTGAAACAAGTTTCGAACCACTGATTCGAAACAAAAGATTCGTAAATGTTTCGAAGCCTCATGAAGCAGTGCTTCGAAAACGACCATCACTATAGTTAGTTAGTTCTCGTGTCTGTTTATTGTAGTGATGTTACCAGTGACACCGAAGCTCCGAAGCGTGTGTCAAAAAAACGAACCGATTTTCATTGAAGCTTTGTATCGAAGCTTGATTCGTTCTGGCAAAACCACGTGACCAATGACGTCCGAAGCTTCGTTTCACACACACCCACGTGACTGCTTCGTTATCTGATTCAAATGTTTAAAATGGTTCGACGCGTGGCGCGCCCTCGTGGGTTGTATTGGAGTATTGCGTTAGACGGATTCGATTACTGTATAGCGAGTTTTGGAGAGCTTATTGTTGCGAGTTGTTAATGGAGCCTATTACAAAAAGATCACGGTCTGAAATGTGGGAACACTTTCATTTGATTTCGCCCAATAAGGTGGATATATGATTTTGTTGCGAAGCTTATATTTGTAACTAAACTCTCATTCATCATTGGCCAATTATACGATTCAATGTAACATTTCGTGTCGTAAATTTTGTCATGTGTATATATATTTATTGGATAATAGTTATAAGATGAAAAATATAGGACATGCCAGAAAAGCCTTTTGTGCACCACTTAATATCATGATCTTTATTTAAATGGTTTGCACTTTTTACTTTTAAGACAAGTTCTATCATTAATCTGTTTTTAGGTCCAGTGTTTGATTTGCTCCCAGCAGCTGGCCTATAATAATAATACATCATCCATGTTGAGGCATTTTCGTGC
This sequence comes from Paramisgurnus dabryanus, assembly GCF_030506205.2. Taxonomy (NCBI): domain Eukaryota; kingdom Metazoa; phylum Chordata; class Actinopteri; order Cypriniformes; family Cobitidae; genus Paramisgurnus; species Paramisgurnus dabryanus. Next base: position 8,135,680 of record NC_133352.1, read on the forward strand.
AAAGCAGGACAGTGCCAGATCCTCTGTCCAAGATGTAACCAACAGCCAAGGTAAAAGTCTACTTTTCATTTTATTCAATTGTTTTATTTTTTAATTATTAGAGTGTACATTTGTATTACCAAAGCATTTGCAGCTGGGCTGCATACAAATAGTACAAAAAGTTACATTTAAACAAAGTACATTGTGCATAAAAGTAAAAATAGTATTTAATAAAAAAAATAAATAAAACAATAAGCTCTCTCGCTCTCTCCCTGTTGTAGGAAACAAAAAAGACAGGATTGATGAGGCTCTTGTGAACATGATTGTGCAAGACTCACAGCCTTTTACCATTGTGGAGGATGTTGGCTTCAGAAATTTTGTCAGCCTCTTGGATCCTTCATACATGCTCCCATCAAGGCAAACACTGAAGACAATGGTGGAAAAAAGGTTTACAGAGGAAAAAGAGAAGGCTAAACAAGAAGTGCTTAGGGCTACAGCTGTTACCTAAACTTCGGATATGTGGACATCAATTCACATGGATTCTTATTTAGCTGTTACTTGCCATTTCATTGATGATAAAGATCAGCTTGCAATGGTGTTGCTGGGAGTAGGAAAATTTCCTGCTTCACATACAGCAGCAAACATTGCTGCAGTGAAGACATCTCTCATTGAGGAATGGGGGATTCAATCTAAAATTAGATGTCTTGTCACTGATGCAGCTGCAAATATGATAGCATGTGCCAACAATTTACAGCTAAGGCATAGCATTTGCATAGCTCATGCTTTAAACCTTGTGGTTAAAAAAGCTATTGACTTCCCAGGGCTTCAAGACATCAGGAGCAAGGCAAGGAAGATTGTTGCTTATTTTAGATCCAGCACTGTTGCAAAGGAGCGACTTGCCAATTTCCAGCAACAGATGGGCAAACCTGTTCATAAATTACAGCAAGAGGTATAGACACACGCTGGAACAGCACATTTGACATGCTCTCCAGGCTCTATGAACAGCGTGAACCAGTTGGTGCTGCACTGGTGTCCCTTAGGACAGATTTGGCTCCTCTATCCTCAGCTGAGTACCACACAATGTGGGAGTGCCTTGGTGTACTGTCTCCACTAAAGGATGCAACTGTAGAACTTTCTGCAGAAAAAAACTGTTTCTGGCTCCAAGGTCATTCCCCTCATTCGCATGTTGAGGCATGCAATAGCTACAAAGCAGCAAGTGGTGACTGATGAGAAGGCAGCACAGCTCTGCAACAACCTCAACACACTTATGAATGAGAGGTTGGCTCATTATGAAACTGCAAGCCAAATGACTCTTGCCACTCTCCTGGATCCACGATTCAAAACCATTGGGTTTTGCAATTCATCCAATGCTCAGAATGCCATCAAAAGGCTTACAGCTGAGTGTGCAACAAAGATAAGGGAAACAGCATCTGACCCCATACCAGAGCAAGGGGAAACCTCCACAGCAGCTGCAGACACTTCAGGTAGGACTCGAAGCCTATAATAGCCCCATTGTATTTTACTGTACATAGCTAATCTTTTGAATTTTTCAACTTTTCAGGGACAGGACTGTGGGATCTTCTTGACCTACGGGTAATGGAAACAAGAAAGGTGAAGAGTGCAACTGCCAATGCCACCATTGAGGTTCAGCGCTACCTGAGTGAACCCAACATACCCCGCTCTGAAAATCCACTTCAGTTTTGGCAACAGCACAAGCACATTTACCCCCATTTATACATGCTGGCCCTGAGCTTTTTGTGTTCTCATGCCTCTTCTGTGCCCTGTGAACGGGTATTTTCTAAAGCTGGCGAAGTGGTCAGCAAGAAAAGAAATAGGCTCAGCCCCAGCACTGTGGAGAAAATCCTGTTCCTTAATAAAAATCAATCCACATAAGTTATGCATAAATCACTACAATGAATTCCCCCAAGCTTCTACCAACATGCATTTCTATCCCACTATGTATGCAGTTCTTTAAGCAATATCACTCTCATTTTCATTTGTAATTTACACTTACCCAGGTGAAAAAGTAGTACACTTCCATAGTGTACTTAAAGTGCTTTATTTTCGCACACTAATTTTGTACTTAATATACTAAAAAGTCATCTTTAGTACTTCTTAAGATGTTCTTAAAATCATCTAAGTGTACTTCACTGTGCTATTTTGAGACACCATAAATATGAACTAAAATGTGCTAAAAATGTATTTAAAAAATGTATTTAGAATAGATACCACTTTTAGTAAACTTGAACCCATCTTTGTATGAAAGTTGAGTTCAAGTTTAATTCAAGTGTTGAGTAAATACATTTTTTAATACAGAGATAGTATGTTAAAAATGCATTTTAGTTCATATTCATGGTGTCTCAAAATAGCACAGTGAAGTACACTTAGATGATTTTAAGAACATCTTAAGAAGTACTAAAGATGACTTTTTAGTATATTAAGTACAAAATTAGTGTGCGAAAATAAAGCACTTTAAGTACACTATGGAAGTGTACTACTTTTTCACCTGGGTAAGCATCACTAATTTAATACCACTTACAATGTCAATTTCACAAGCTCACACTTACAACGTCCATTTCACGAGCTCACACCTACAAATAAGACGGTGTGGCAATATAGTCATGCTGAACAGGTGAACACCTGATTGCTGACTGCTGATTGTTAATAAAACATAATTAAGCACAAAGCATCCATAAGCTGTGCCCATCTAGCCTACAGCAAATTAGTCTGTAAGACAGTTTTATTATTGTGTAAAAGGGTGTCTGCATTTATGTACCTTAAACATTCATGAGTGTGAATTTTTCCTAAACACATTAAAAATGTACACATTCACCATACACAAAAAGTTATCTTTATTAAATGTATGTTTGGGGTTACCATGCAAATTCAAAGAAACATGCCTTGGCCATGTATTTAAATATTGATTCATTTATTTATTAATTTCCCTTAATTTGTCAATCAATGAATGCTTGCAATTAATACGTTGTTTGGTTGTGGAACATTCAGTGATACAGCGCTTTCACCAGCAGAGGTCCTCATCGAGCTCTGATTTGTAAAGCTTCGAGTAATGAACCTTGGGTTGAAAGCTTCACTGCTTCAAGAAAGCTTCACTTCGCCATCACTAGTTTATTGTAATGTTTTACCCCCTCGTGGGTGTTTTGGTTCTGTCTGTTTGTATGTATTAAAGTATTCTTTATTTTAGTCTGCGTTTGGGTTTTCCTTCGTCTTCCTAGTGTACCAGCCGTGACAAGTACTCCCCCCTCTTTAACTGGGATAAATGAATCTAGATGAGAGTGAGGTGATGGGGTGGAGGAGGGATGCTGCGAAACTGTCACGGGGCAGACGAGAGGGACTGCTGTTTATTCACCTTATTCCGCCACGCCCCTTTTCAATTCTTCGCTCTTCCGCATTTTGTCAACAGACTTCCGCTGCTAATATGGCACAGTGCATTCGGTAGCTAGTTTGGTGGTTAGAAGATTGTTTGTAGTTCACTATAACTTTAGCAAAATGACAAATATCGCACCTGCTGTAAATGTTTTAAATTAGGAGCACGGTTAAAACTTCATACGACGCTCGGATAGTCTTATAATGTCCCATCAATCGTCTCGTGGTTAGACGATATGAAGCAGCCGCGGCAAGTAACCTATTGGACATATTTAATTACCTCGTCCTGTCAGAAGGAGCAGCATTGAAAATTATTAAAGTACTTATGCCTTCCAATATTTACACAGTGATTTCGTCTTTTTTAAAGCAAATGTGCACCTTAGCCAGTCCAATAACTATTTCGTTTTTATGTGGTAATGTACCATGATAGAATTCATTAGCAAACTTGCCAACACTTATTCCTTCAAATCAGGAGACTTAAATCCTTTTAAGTGGAATCTACAAAGCTCACACATGGTTTAAGAAATTCCTTACAGATAATATCTGATCACACTGTAAAGGTTTATATAACTGCATGACAGGTAACATCTGATCACACTGTAAAGATTTAATATAACTGCACAATATCTGATCACATTGTAAATGATTAATATAACTGCATGGCAGGTAATATCTGATCACATTGTAAATGTTTAATATCACTGCATGACATCTGATCACATATGAAGGTTTAATGTAACTTTACAACAGGTAAAATCAGGTCACATTCTAAAGGTTTATAAAAATAACTATGGACTAAGAAACTTTTCAGCAAGACCACCCTGCAATTAATTAAGACGCAGCTTTATCAGAGTCATCAGGAGCTGATCCCAAGTGTTTATCTGGAAGCTGTTGGTGTATGTATAGGTGATGTGCTTAGCGACTGTGTAATGGATGCAATATCAACCCTGTGTAAAGCTGACAAAGATGGTTGTTTCTCAGCAGATATATGTACATTTGTGCTAGCTCAACACATGAAGCAGAAGCAGAAGTTTCTCGGACAGGGTTTACAGGACTAGGCCTTAATTATATTAGGACATTTTAGTTTTTACAAACAAACCACATCTTGTGATAAAACAATAGCACTCATATATGTTGAGGTATGACAGTACAAGGCGTTTTTAAATTATCGTAGCTCAAATAAGCATTTTAGCCTGGGACCAGCAGAAGCCCTGTCTGGGAAACCGCAAGGTTGTTTTCCCATATCACAGTGGTTCTTAATGTTATTCCTCGAGGCCCACTGCTTTGCACATTTTGTATGTCTCTTTAATCTGACAGACTCAGTTCAGTTCATTGAGATCTCTTCTAATGAGCTGATGATTTGAATCAGGTGTGTTAAATAAGGGAGACATACAAACTGTGCAGGGCAGTGGGCCTCGAGGAATAATGTTAAGAACCACTGCCATATCAGATGTAGGTTGCTTCAGGTTGAGTTGTGATTTTAAAGTGTAGTTGTGTTCAGAGACGGATGGATCCTCCCATTGTGTTTCTGCATCACAGTTTAGGAACATGTTGATTGTATATCATCCTCACAGTTGTCCATTGCATCACTAAACATCAATGCATCTGTGAAAATAATAGAACCATAAACATTTTTATGTTAGTATTTAAAAGAAACTTGCATCATGAGAATTAATATATAAATGACATCCATACTTAAACAGAACAGTGTGTGAGAGAGAGATGCATTAAAAAGAGACAGTAACATTATACACACAATCTCTAACTTCAGTGTTAAATAATATGTCGTTTAATATGTCATTATCAACAATATCTGAATGAGAAATGAACTGACCTTCTAGCATCTGAAATCTCGGTAACTTGTATGAATCACGTGAGCTACTGTAAGAATGTTATGTACTATAATATGTTGTTGTCTTATCTTAAATATAAACATATAGGTGGGCAATCAAAATCATTCAAAATAATTGCATTTTATAAACTAACGTTACTGATCTTAAGTGTATTCGTAGAACGGACATCACAAATCTAACGTTAGGCAAAAGAGCACATTTAGCTAAGATAGCTTACCTGAAACTGACCACCTTTTCAACACCCGGCATGGCTTCAAGTTACCGGAACATCGTAGTCAAACCATTACCTAGGATTAGAGTGTTCCTCAGTCGGCTTCCCGTCCGTTAAAATTGGTAAGAAACAAACATAAAGGCGCTTGAGTGAACTTTTTAAGTTTAACGCGTCGCCTTCAGCCACTGCCTCAGCTGCTCATCATATGCAGCCGGAAGTACGTTGACAAAATGAGCGCAATGGCGCCGCCCTTGTTGTCGTGGAAAATAAGGTGAATAGGCACCTCTTCCCGCTGATTGAATGGATCACATGACCATGCTCCTCCCGAACTTTGTTAAATAAACTTCATAAAGTGAGCAGACGTCCAAAATCAAAATATGTGATGTAGGATATAAGATATTTTATAAATCACACACTAACGCCTAAATATGATAAAGAAATAATACAATCGTGTGATCTATACGAAGGAAAAACATCCTCTGTTCCAAATCCTCCCGCACAACGTGCATGACTGTAGACAGCATGTTAAAGCTCGGCGGATCACGCACCTTATAATAATAATAATAAACATTTATATAGCGCCTTACACAATACTCACAACAGATAAACTCTTTTAATTATTACTTTACTTTAGCCCACCTCTCACTGCAGGACGAACACCAGCTGGTGCAGTAAATATAGCTTAGCGAACGTTAGCTGGCTACGATTTCATTACAGTAATAATATCAATAATCCTTGCTCTTTCTCAGTTGTCTGGTAATATTCTATTCACAAAATAGAACCAATAATACGGTAATGTTAAAATCCCCCGGGCTTTTTTTGCGATCGTCCGCCGATAAGAACAGGAAAATGCTCCACAGTGCTCTGGCATTTATCTGCTGCCACGCAACGAAGAGTACGACCGGTTTAAGATGGCGGCCGTATTTCTCAGTCCCCAGCTGCCAATAGGGCATCGTGTCTCTATACGATATCTATGAAGTCAACATCTAATATGGGAATAATTAGATTACGTTTCAAGACGCTTCCGGAGGCATATTCATAGGAGAATGAATTTGTAATTTCTCCAAGGTTCTCACTGTATTTACAGTTGTTGTGAAAACATACAGGATTTAATTGAACTTTCACATTTGTTCGATTTTATTATTTGTTTTATATTAATTTGGGATTTTCATATTGAATTGCCGTGGTGGGGCAATGCTTATATAACGGTATACTTATACTTACTGCAAATGTCAGTGGACAGCAGATAAAGACACGTTATTATAAGTCTCCTGTTATATTTTAGTGATGAATGACGACAACAGACATTAAGCACATATAGAAGAAAACTTATTAAATTAATGAAATTAATGGGCTAAAAAAATATTTCTGAATTATTATTACATAAAAAAAACTTTTACAAAAATACATCCCATTGAAATCGGAGAAGCTTCGTGTTTTTTTTTTAAGGAAGAAACTATTCAACCTTTTTTATATTATAATAATAGAGTTAATGTGTGAGTTTCTCTTTCTGTCTTACATATAAACCCAACGACACTACAGTTGGGTACAAAATCTTATGTTTTGAAATAATAAATTCAAGACCTATAATATTATACAGATGTTGAAAGAGGATGGGAGGGAAATGTGTTGAAGTTCTTCATATTGATTGGTCAGAGTAGTGGCGCTCTTTGACGTTGCCTTTCTCTCATTGGTCAAACTTACACGTCGACGCGATTCTGTGTTGCCGGTTTAACCAATCAGAGGTTTCGTCGCTCTCTGCCGATGATGGCTTTCTTGTTTGCTATCTAATCATACAGCAGTTGAGTTGAACAGGTGAGTGACGTCTTTTTGCAAGTTTATAAAAGTAATACTAATAGAAAAACATGTTTATGTCTTGAATGTAGTCGAAAACGTGACTTACAAACGTTACATTTTTAAAAGTGAGCCCCCGTGTCACACTGTTATAAATGTTTGTATGACTGATGGTAAATGTTTATAAACAGGTTAAACTGTCTTTGAAAGAAGCCAGAAGATCCTCACATGGCAACTCGTATCAGACCCGTAAGTATAAAAACAAGCAAACATTCACTGATCCGGACTTAATCTTATATAAAACACACATGAGCAGACTTGTGTAATATAAAGCAAATAATAGACTTCTGGTCACTGTTTACATGTCTCGTGTGTGTATTATGATCTCTTTACACATGTTACTTGATGCTTATTTATTGTCACACAAACATAAGTCACTGTACTTGTTAACTGAGTCCTAAACACATCAATGTACAACTCCATGGTCTATATATTTACATACACATATGCATTTGGTTTTCATCAGTGCATTTTAAATATCTATATAATATGTTTTCATTTGTATGTGTGTTCCTTGAGGTTTGAACCAATGACCTTTGAACTTCTAATGCAATGCTCTCTACCAACTGAGCTACAGGAACATCTCTTTCATTTGGTTTCTACTCCACTACACAGAAGAGAAAATGATACTAAAACCCATTGTAGACATTTAGAGATTGTCATCATGTTCTGCAGAGCAACAAGCGGTGTACGGTCATCGGTGGATCCGGCTTCCTCGGCCGACACCTGGTGGAGCGTTTAGTGGACCGTGGATACGCCGTAGCTGTGTTTGATATCAGACAGACCTATGAACTTCCAGGAGTGAGCTTTCATCAGGGTGATCTGTGTGACAAACACGTGAGAATCTTTTAGATGTGATTCAGATTCATGATGAGAGGTCAGTCACTGTGACTGCTGAGATATGATCTTCATCTCTTCTCTTATTTAGGCTTTGTTGGCAGCATTTAAAGATGTGTCCATAGTATTTCACTGTGCATCACCTGCACCGGGCAGTGATAACCGCGCTCTGTTTCAAAGGGTTAATATCGACGGCACGCGTACGGTTATACAGGCCTGTCATGAAGCAGGTGTACAGGTATGACAACATACAGCAGTACACTTTAAGTTGTCCAATGTGGTGATTATCCATTCATTTACACACTAGGGATTTTGTTTATTTTTTTTTTGAACTTTTTATTTATATATTTTTTTCTTTTACACCACAAAACAACACAAACATTATCTGAGGCAAAAAAAAAAAATTCGTTTTTGTTTATAAAGACTTGTATATAGACACAACAACACTAATTATAAAAATCACTATTTATAGTATTTGAAAATATGAAAACACACACTGTCGAAGATTCTTTTAACAAATTTTGCTATAAAATGTTGCCAGTGATGCAATTCAAAAAAATATTCTTTTATATTATACCATGGGGCTGTTGAATGCTTTATTTTGATTGGTTAAAGGGACACTCCACTTTTTTGTTGAAAATATACTCATTTTTCAGCTCCCCTAGAATTAAACATTTGATTTATAACGTTTTGGAATTCATTCAGCCAATCTCCGGGTCTGGCGCTAGCACTTTTATCATAGCTTAGCACAATACATTGAATCTGATTAGACCATTAGCATTGCGCCTAAAAATAACCAAAGAGTTTCGATATTTTTCCTATTTAAAACTTGACTCTTCTGTGGTTACATCATGTACTAAGACAGACGAAAAATTAAAAGTTATAATTTTCTAGGCCGACTCACTTTTCCAAAGCATTTTTCAAAAATCGTGCACCCCACCTTTAAGAAATCTAACACGGGTATGCATTATTTATCAATAAACGCACAGCTGACCTGTCAAATGTCTGTGGTTATCATGGTATAAGAGGAATAATTGACCGGTCCTTTGAATTTTTAAAAATTAATGGTCACCCGGAGTGTTACTCATGTCCTACTGCATTACCACCTTGGGTGTGCATTATTTTCAAATAATTCAATGGCCCATCATCAATTATTCCTTACATAATACTAAAAACCATTATAACAATACTCAGTATGACTTAATATTGTTGTTTTATTATATACAGAAATTGATCTTGACCAGCAGTGCTAGTGTGGTGTTTGAAGGAACTGACATCAAGAATGGAAAAGAGGATTTACCTTATGCAAAAAAGCCAATTGATTATTATACAGAGACCAAAATCCAACAGGAGAAGGTAGACTTTTATCAATGCATAATTTCTCATCACTATAATCATAATACTTGAGTTTTTATTCAATTAAAATATTTAGTGTTTTTATAAGGTGAGAGTCCTCAGTTCAATATGTTTAATAATTTTCTCTCTTTGATCAGCTGGTATTAGAGGCGTGTAATAAAGAGAAGGGTTTCCTCACAGTTGCTATCCGTCCTCATGGTATCTTTGGTCCCCGTGACCCACAGTTAGTGCCCATTCTGGTGGACACCGCCCGCAGAGGAAAGATGAAGTTCATCATCGGGTGAGTATTCGTAAAGGTTTTGTTTAAAAGTGTCCTCCTGTTGGTTGTAGAGATGTTTTAAAGCCAGCAGGTGGCAGACTTTAATCAGGATGATTAGTTTAAATTTACCTTGTTAATCACTGTGAGTGTGCACAATAACTTCCGAACTTTTATATGCAAGGGCTCTGAAATGAGCACAAATCAAGATTTATTCTGTCTGCGTCCGAAATCGCTTAAATTCAAACTATAAAAGCAGTAGGCGAGGCGACTAGTATGTCCAAATTTTTAGTATTCGCAAAACAATAGGCGAAAAGTACCCCGATGACCTACTACTTCCGGCTAGATCCTGAAGTGTTCATTCGATGGACTCTTGCTGTCCCTTAAGCCCCTAGGAGAGGAGTTATCCAACGATGAAGAAGACGCAGGGGCATTGTTTTATTCAAAAATGTCTAAAAGCAGTAACGCAGCTTTATTCAAATACAAATACATATATTAAACAGACCAGTTAAAGACTAACTTGTTGTTATGATGACATATGTCATGTGATTTATCAACATGGCTGAAGTAGTACGTTCAAATTCATTCATGCTATCTATATTTATATTATACAGTACCTACTGTTTTAAAGGTTGATGATCTACCGTACCAACTGTCACAGTATGCGATTCTAGACCCAGGCTCTTTCTTTATCTTTTATCATTTCGTGTTGACTGTGATGGTAAGGTTTTGCTGAAGTATTATGTGTAGATTATTTAGGAAAATGTTCATCTGTTAAGTATCCAAACAAATATTATTGTAATATTTCAAAAAACTAAAGTGGATGAGTAGATTTTGTGTCATGATAACAAAATCAAGAATTCATCTGACCTTATAAAGCAGTATTGGATTCAGTCTTTCTTTATAGACACAACATCGGCCCTTTTTTGCTTTAATATCATCTTACGCACATCTAGGGAACTGCCTTTGCCATATCTACACTTAGATGTAAAATACAATTGCTCCCATTCATTCATATGGGACCTGGTTTGTGATCTGTGTTTTAGTTTATCTCAGAGTCGGATTTACACTAAACCCACTTTGTGCATACTTTGTGTTTTAAATGGAAATAGCTAAAAGCAAGTATTATTAATAGTTTTGATGTAAAGAATCTACCGACATGACATTGACATTACAGACATGACATTATGTAGCACACGTGTTTTTAAACATGTCAACTAAATGTTGTGTGTGTACACTACAGTATGTGTTTGAATGGCATTCTTGTATCTGAATGTTATCATGTGCTTATTTTATTCTTCATATACAGAGATGGATGTAATCTTGTGGACTTCACCTATGTGGAGAATGTAGTTCATGGGCATATTTTAGCAGCTGAACACCTGAAGGTTGATTCACCTCTCTGTGCTCAGGTGAGGAATGTGAGCGACTGAAGATCCAGTCCAGATCCTTACTGTTTGTGTGTGTGTGTGTGTGTGTGTGTGTGTGTGTGTGTGTGTGTAAACAACCTGATTGACAGTCATTTCCAATGAAACACCTTAGCAAAAACAGTGACAAATGCTTGTCAGTCAGGTTATCAGTTATTTATGTAATGCAGCAATAGAAAATTTTCTTTAAGGGATATTTTACCCTAAAATTATAATTTACTCACTTTAAGGCCATAAAGGTGTCTTTATTCCTTTAGTTGAAGAGTCGAGAAGATGTTTAGCTTAAACCGTAAGCAATGCTGATTCATAAAAGTCCTTGGGTTCAACTAGTTCATGATTCCCGCGGCTTTGAACTTTAAAGGATTACTCCATTTTCATAAAAATAAAATCCAGATAATTTACTCACCTCCATGTCATCCAAGTTGTTGATGTCTTTTTGTTTAGTCGAGAAGAAGTTAAGTTTTTTTCAGGAAAACCTTAAAGGATTTTTCTCAATTGAATAGCCATTATTGGATCTCAACAGTTTTAGAGTAAAATTGCAGCTTCAACGAAGCTTTTAATGGCTCTAAATGATCCCAACCGAGGCATAAGGGTCTTATCTACAAAACAATCATCATTTTTCACAAGAACAATACAAAATAAGCACTTTTAAACCACAACTTCTTGTCTTGCACTAGACGTGTAATGTGCCAGCGCGACCTTACCTAATTGCGCAAGGTCATGCATCACATATGTGAAACGCACACTTGCGGACCATTTTAAATAATAAACTGACATGAATTAGTATAATTTCACAAACAACTACATCAGAACAGTCCTCATTTCCACACTTGTAAACACTGGAGCGGTAGTTTCACATACGATCACCTAAAGGATTATTAGGAACACCTGTTCAATTTCTCATTAATGCATTTATCTAATCAACCAATCAATCACATGTCAGTTGCTTTAATGCATTTAGGGGTGTGGTCTTGGTCAAGACAATCTCCTGAACTCCAAACTGAATGTCAGAATAGGAAAGAGAGGTGCTCAGTTACTGGGATTTTCAAGCACAACCAGTTCTAGGGTTTACAAAGAATGAGTGTGAAAAGGGAAAAACATCCAGGATGCGGCAGTCCTGTGGGCGAAAATGCCTTGTTGATGCTAGAGGTCACAGGAGAATGGGCCGACTGATTCAAACTGATAGAAGAGCACTTTTGACTGAAATAACCACTTGTTACAACCGAGGTATGCAGCAAAGCATTTGTGAAGCCACAACACGCACAACCTTGAGGCGGATGGGCTACAACAGCAGAAGACCTCACTGGTTACCACTCATCTCCACTAAAAATAGAAAAAAGGCTACAATTTGCACCAGCTCACCAAAATTGGACCGTAAAAGACTGGAAAAATGTTGCCTGGTCTGATGAGTCTCGATTTCTGTTGAGACATTCAGATGGTAGAGTCAGAATTTGGCGTAAACAGAATGAGAACATGGATCCATTATGCCTTGTTACCACTGTGCAGGCTGGTGGGGTAATGGTGTGGGGGATGTTTTCTTTTCACACTTTAGGCCCCTTAGTGCCAATTAGTCATCATTTAAATGCCACGGCCTACCTGAGCATTGTTTCTGACCATGTCCATCCCTTTATGACCACCATGTAACCACCCTCTGATGGCTACTTCCAGCAGGATAATGCACCATGTCACAAAACTCGAATCATTTCAAATTGGTTTGTTGAACATGACAATGAGTTCACTGTACTAAAATGGCCCCCACAGTCACCAGATCTCAACCCAATAGAGCATCTTTGGAATGTGGTGGAATGGGAGCTTCATGCCCTGCATGTGCATCCCACAAATCTCTATCAACTGCAAGATGCTATCCTATTAATATGGGCCAACATTTCTAAAGAATGCTTTTAGCACCTTGTTGAATCAATGCCACGTAGAATTAAGGCAGTTCTGAAGTTGAAAGGGGGTCAAACACAGTATTAGTATGGTGTTCCTAATAAGCCTTTAGGTGAGTGTATATCATACATGACCTTTTGACATGATGACACATTATGTAAGATGAGAAGCTGTGATTTAAAAGTGCTTATTTTGCTAGATAAGACCCTTATGCCTCAGTTGGGTTCATTTAGAGGTTTCTGAAGCTGCATTGAAACTGTAAACTGTTGAGGACCACTAAAGTCCACTATATGGAGAAAAATCCTGTAATGTTTTCCTCAAAAAACGAAACAAATAAAGACATAAACATTTTGAATGACATGAGGATGAGTAAATTATTGTGATTTATTTTTTAGGAAAGTGAAGTAATCCTTTAAGCCTTGTCTGTGAAACCTGGGGGTAAAACCCGTAGCCTTCGTCTCAGATGGCCTAAGACGAATAAATGAACAGCTATCAATTGAATGTGTCGTTTACAAATATCATTCTTTTTTTCTTAAAAACAGGCTTACCACATAACCAACGATGAGCCGGTGCCTTTCTGGGACTTCATGTCTCAGATTTTGGTGGGTCTGGGTTACAGCGCCCCACGGTATCACCTTCCCTACATGCTGGTCTATGGAATAGCACTGCTGCTTTGGCTGATATCCTTTATACTGAGACCCCTGGTCAACTTCAAGCCCACCTTCACACCCATGAGAGTCGCTCTGGCCGGCACGCATCATTACTACAGCTGTGCTCGTGCCAAACGGGACATGGGTTACCAGCCGGTGGTCTCTTTAAAACAAGCTATAGCACGCACGGTAGAGAGTTATCCACACTTACGGAAGGGAGCGTAATACCATAGTAAATATAAATACTGAATCAGCTGGATTACCAGTGTTTACTGTAAAGGTTATATTAGCAATGCTTCTTTAAATGTGTAGTACTTTAAGAGAATCTATGAGTGACAATAAAGAGTTCATGCTGTGACAACACTTTAAATAGATTGTTTTGTGTCGCTTTCTTTATTTCAATGGGCTTTATGCCCAGCTATACTACTTCATGAGCTTCAGCCAGCTCCTTGTTTCCTGTCTGCCATTATGGGACAAACTGATTAATCATGGTGTGCCTGACCTCAGTAGTCACAACAACAATAATCAGACACACCTTGATTAATCAGTTTGTCCAGTAATGGCAGACAGGAAACAAGGAGCTGGCTGAAGTTCAGGAAGTAGTTCAGCTGGGCATAAAGCCTATTAAAAGCTTAAAATCAATATGAAATGACAATGCAAATCCGGAATATTCAACAAAAGAAAAACAGGAAAGAATTTAGGTGTCAGGATTTGACAGGATGTTGCATAACCAGAATGCAGACTTGATTTTATGTGATCAATGCTTACCAGCATTCAGGTATTTTGCAACATTATATTTATTTATATCACGGGGCTGTTGAACGCTTTATTCTGATTGGCTTAGAAATGTTCCACAGGTGTGCATTATTTTTCGTATGCACACCTGACCTGTCAAATGTCTTAAAATAATCAAATTGAATCCGTTTCCTTGAGTTATTTGCTAATAATGCAAACACGCATTATAATAAACCCCTTAGGTGTGCATTATTTTCAAATAACTCATAGCCTGTCGTCAATTATTCCTTACGTACTGTAATTTCAGGGCTAACAACATTCAGACTTCTGAATACTGTGTATTGATGTATTATACACAATAAGATCTAGGGCTGGGTATTGGCAAGACATGTGTCATGATACAATGTATCGCGATACGATACGATACAATAAATTGCATGCTGCGATACATTGCAATACTTTTTCTTTTTTATCAAAAATGTACAAAATAGAGCTGAATTAGTCGTTTGAAGCACACAGACGGATTTGATGGGATTTTTTTAAATATCAATAGTAGATATTGAAATATTGATACACTATCGGTGGTAAAAAAAAAGTATCACAATAGTTAGCAGTATCGATATTTTTGCACAGCCCTAATAAGATCAGGAACATAAAGTAAACAGGTTGATAAATAGTTTGATGTTGAATTTACTTTTTGTCGTCAAAATGATCAAAAATCACCTTTACCACCAAATAAAATAGTTAATCTCACACAACATCCACAGTCTTCAGTGTATATAACCATTATCCTAAGCTAGCTGTATTGCATAAGTACGACAGTAAGTTTCCTTGACTGATAGATATTTGTGATTCCTCCAGGAGGCGTTGAATGGGTGTTGTTCAGATACCTGAAATTCTCCTATCGCAGATATGAATCATTATCATTATGACTCGCTGTTGTCAAACCTGTTCCTGTACCATCATAGTCGAGGTGTGACCTACAGCGAAACCCCATCAGATCTTTAAAGCTGCCTCATGCCGGGGTGTGAATGTGTCTGATGATGACAGCAAATGATCTTGATTGAGATTAGTGAATATCCTACACACACATAGCTCACTTCATGACTTCTATATGACTGACTCATCTTTTCACCTTGACTAAACATTCACAGGTTTATGTAAGCTGTTTGTATTGTAGCTTGCGATTTAATACATTTTCAGCGTGAGAGTTGTTTTGTTTCAGTCTCAATGGTCTCTCATACTTCAAAGATTTCGAGGTCAAGTGAAACGTTTTGTCTAGAACTATTCATCGATATCAAAAAATAAAATCTTGAATATTTATTTTATGATGGCATAAAGAAGTCTTTATAGATTCATACTTTTTTATTTTTTACATTCACACTGATCACAAGTTTGCCACGTGCAAGACTTTAAAGAAAGATTTTCCTTTTCATTCAGTCTAAATCAAACCTGCAGGACTTCCAGTGATGATGATGATGATGGTAAACACTGAAATTGCTGAAGCACACAAGCTATGTTATAATAGAGACTTGACCTGAAAGCTTTCACCAGACCCAAAGATGGCACTCTGACCAGTTTCTGTTTCGTTGGACCGGATCTCAATTCAGCCGGTTTAGATTTGGTGTGACATCACATCCATCAATTGTCCTCTACCTGCATTAAAAGTCAAACAAATAAAGGCATGACAGGAACACGCTTTCTGATTCCACCCATAACATAGACACACATGCACAGGTACACACCTAGGTTTGGTGGGTTGGTTAAGTCCTCCCGGACTGGATGGGCAGGTCTGTGTCCACACCCGTATCTGCTGGGTGCTGTGGAGAACACAACTATCATTAAACACATTGTGTGTTTACTCAACTCAGAGGAATATTCCAGCATTGCTCAGCAAGTCTGTGATCGTACCACAGCTCAGCACTCGTCTTCAACAGGTACGTCCTCAAATGTCCAACACTTATATTGCTCTGTTATCGTGTGAGATTATTTGTTTATTCTTTATCTGAACTGTACATTAGCTCTTCTAGTGAAAGTATCATTATTTGGCCTTCAGCTTTCTCTTACTCAAACTGTGTTGTTTACTCATGACGGGGTCACATTGAGTCACTGTACCGCTTGTCTAGGGTTTGCTTTTGAAGAAGAAATGCTTGACTTGACTTTGACTAGGCTATGTTTGAATTCTTTAAACTTTATTTTAGTCCAGAAATAAGTGTAATGAGAAGAAGCGTTGAGTCACACTGTACGTTTAAGATAATGAGAGTATTGTTCAATCTAAAATTGCTTGGTTTTTTTTAACCCATAATTGGTAAATATTAGACACATGCTGGATTAAAAATGACCCAATGATGGGTTGTTATATGGTTATAACCCAGTATGGGTTTTGTCCAATATTTACCCATTATGGGTTAAATATAACTCAGGCATTTTTAGAGTGAGGAAGCAAACTGATGATTAAAGATATGAAAGAAAGTGTGATGAGTTGATTTGATGAAGGGAAGTGTATTTAGTGGATTGCACTAATGTTCATTTAAGTAAATATTACATTAAATATCATAATAAAAGTCTATTTCTGTTAGTTCAGAAGAGAACAAAGCTGATCGGATGGATTGATTCGTCTCGACTCATTTGTTGGATGTGATCCTAGCAAATGTTGTGTTCTCAGAATGTGTTTTCTTGATTGAGTTGATGGACAGGCTTTACTACATGGTTATGAAATGATACTCGGGAATCTCACCGAATGTTTCACAGTTACAGCCCTTCAGAAGAAAAGCTGTTGTACTCAAAATACTTTAAATTATTAAGAAAATAACTATAGGCTATCAACATGCCTTTACTGCCCTGTTTTCTGTGTTGAAGGAAATGAAGCGGGCAGTCAAGCAGGCAGAGCAATTATAATGAAAAGATTATTAAACAAGTCCATCGTATAAAATCTCAACACTTCTAGAACGAGCATCACGCCCAAGCAGAGTTATACTGTATGTGTTCATGAAGATTCAGAGGAGATTTTTAATGCTTATTATAGGAAGATTTAGAAATGGCAGCTGGTGCAGAGACAATAATAATGGCGTGAAACTCTTTCTGAAATACAAAAGCTCTCACACGTGTAAATATACATTCATACCTGAAGAGTACCTCAAAAGGTACAAAATGGTGATTATTAGGACCTTTTTTTAGTGGCACGTTCAGTAGCTTTTCTTCTGACAGTGTATGATCATAAAGATCTCAGCATCTGAAGGAGAATACATAGGACTCACATGGAAACGCTTTAAATTAAACATTGTATGGATAAATAAGGAAACAAGCTTAAAAATATGTGGAAGACTGGGGCAAGTTGTCACACTTCTACTATTTCTCTCAATGGGTCCATTTTCGAGAGTAAGTTTAAACACACCTAAAAACCTTAATGCTTTAAATTTATAGAAGAACCATTTTTGACTTCCATAACACAAAATGATTTGTAATGTAAAATGATTCAGATTATATAATAAATGATTATTTTATTGAAGAGTTCTTTGAAGAGCCATAGGCCCTACATGATTATTTTGTGGGATCACAACAATAAACTTTTTGTACTGTATTTAGTTAAAATATTGCACTAAATATGTGATAAGTTTAGTCGCAATTGACCCTGCTATTAAATAAAAAAATTAAACTTATAAAAAAAGATGAAACACAAATAAATTCAACACAACTTTAAAGGTAAAAATGACAAAAACCAAGGCCTTGTCTTGGCAGCTGAATTAACCTTTATATTATGGTTGAATGTATGCTAATGTGTTTTTTGTTTAGCCAATAATTGCTGCATTCAGCTTAATCTGACTTTTAATCCCAAACCTGTTACAATTTACCCCAGTATCTATTTCTATTCTTACTAACATGCCATGTTAAAGAATAAAGCAGTGGTTCTTGATTTTATGTAACTTCAAGCTTTTGTACGCTTTTTGCTAACATTGTTTAATGCATTAGCGGCAGCGTTTATTTCTCATTGCTAATGCTAGTTTTTAAAAATACAATTCCGTGTAAGATCATCAGTGTGCATAAAGTAATTTTAACCAAAACTTTTCATTTTTTATTATATTAGTAAATGTTAAGTAAACATTAACTAGGAGGATTTTTTGTGCATGTTGACTAGTGTGATTAACTATAATGTAATCTTATTGAAGAAGAGTGTTTCTATTTAATTTATTCGTTTAACCTCTTAACTACTGCCCCCCTCTTTTTGGGGTGCGGGGGAGAAAAGTTGATATGCACCTTTAAATTAATATACATAGAAACCTAATCTTGGTCTTGTTTTAAAGAAGACAAATTAAGTTTTTTTACTGAAGTGCCTGGAGGTAAAAATATGAAACAGAAAAATTGTTATAGCAGTTTAAATGTATTATAAATACATTTAATAATGTAAACACGAAGCCATGAGTCTCAAGTAGTTGTGATCCAAATTTCAAATTAAAATCACAAAAAATGTGGTTTGTGACTTTTTAGTGGTTTACCAACAAAGGCCACATTGTGTCACAACGGTTTGCTGCATACTCTTCTAACAAGTTAATAAATCACTGTCATTGCATTATTTCTACTGCTAAAAGATTTTGAAATATGAAAACTACATTCTTAGAGCTTTCCACTGATATGTAGCTTGTCAACATTTTTATAGATTTATAATAGGATATTGTGTTATGAATGTATACAATTAATATGCATTCCTATGGGGGGGAAGTCATGTAACAAAAACTATCACTACATCATTTCTATCATCAGATGACATTGAAATATGATAACTTCACTCTTAGAGCTTTCCGGTGATATATAGTTTGTCAAGATAGAGTAGGGGTTTAGTGTCATAAATATGTATAAACAAAGTGGGCCCACATGTGGGACCGTGACCATTTACAAACTGACTCTTACTACTGAGCTTTCCATAGATATATAGTTTGTCAAGGTTTTTAGGTTTATAATAGTGTTATAAATATGTAAAAACAATGTGGGGCTGCCTGTAGGCCCATAACATTTTAGAAAAGGACTCACACTATGTCAATCTTTTCCCAAACGATATATAGTTTGCCATAATTTGATAATAATTCATATGCAAAACACTGAACTAAACGTAAGCATTCTGCTGGCGGGACGGTGACATTTTATAGGATATACATGTTTATATAAATTATGACTCTCACTCTTTTCCAACAATATATAGTTTGTTGTGATACATTAAAATTTACATAAAAAATATTGAAGTAAACTTAGTTGTCCCATATACAGGACGGGTTACAGTTAAGGGTTAAGCAGTGAAAAAAGTAACTATACAGTATATACACACAAACAGATATATTTGGGTGTAATAAATGGATGAATACAGCTTTGTGTATATAGCAAATGTAAGAACAGTTTCTCAGACAAACAAACAAAACTATCTAGGTTTCTTTTCAAATAAATCATGACAATAAAATATATTTATAAGATTCATTATCAGAGTATTAAAACTCTCTCATTTCTTTTCTTCAGGTGATTTTTGAAGAGAGCACTACACACAATGTCTGGCGGTGAGTCATGGCGTTTTCTTTCATGATTTTACTGTAGTAAATCAGTCATTTATGGAGATAAATCCTGTTGTGCTACATGTCACGCATAGCTTGAAACAACACACATAAAACTTTTATTGTTAGACTTTATTTCTGACATTCCCTTTAATTAACTGCGGTTGTAATTGTAATAGTTGATGAGTTTTTGTCTTGTTTACAGAAGGGGACAGAAAGTCTGTTCTAAAGACAACCAAAGTCCGCACGGCTCTGAAAGGAGACAACAGCTGGATACAAAGAAATCAAGAAGAAAATCAAGAGGAAAAGGAAGAAGAGAAACCATGGTAAGAAAGACATGACAGTAACAAAACATAGAGTATGAATGTCGGAGCCGATGGTGTAGTGGACGGTGCTCTGACACATGGTGCATACGCACTTCTGGCGACCCGAGTTTGAATCCCGGCTCAAGGTCCTTTGCCAATCCCATACCCCTCTCTTCACCCTATACTTTCCTGTCATCTCTGAAATTACTTTCTATCAAATAAAGGCAAAAATGGCCCAAAAAATAATAATAATAAAAAAAAACTGAGTATGAATGATAAAATCTTAAACAATAAGTATGTTCAGTGCCCGTATTTATCATAATGATTTTTGCTGAGTTTAAAACTAGCTATAGCATTAGGTCAAATATAAAAGTGAATCAAAAATCTTATAAGAAATTAAAAGGAATCATTTTCTCTTTACTTTGTGTTTCTCCTGTAATGTTGGCCTGTTAATGTTAAATGGATCCAATCCATGTTCACTGAAAGAAATGTATGATGCAGCAATAAACCAGCTCGAATGTCTTAACCACATATGAAGAGCTCAGTTTCTCAAGGTTTTCCTTTTCTTCTAGGATCGCTGAGGTGCGAGCGACTCGCTCAAATGGTGTATTTGAAGAAACCAGTCCGGTGTCCTCACCCACAACTAAACTTCCTGAGCCCACGAACAACACAGAGAAGTACAAACATTCATCTATTCATCTTCACTGATTATACCGCTGTTTTACAGTGTTTGGGATGTGTGTTTAACTCTATGCTGGTATTGTTGAAGAGAGTGAATGAACGTTAAGTTATTTTGAATATCTGGATGAAATGAAAAGTAACGGTGCTAGTAGAGAAATTACTTACAGACTTCTCCCCTAAAAAAAATACTCTGTGTCCTATAATGTCCAGTGTTAAGACAATCGTGGACGGGAAAAATCTTTATATTTAAAGCATTATATCGAAGAAGCATTGAGTCTATCATTATTGATATGGGATGATGATTAGCAGGATTATTGCACAGGTGTGCCTTAGGCTGGCCACAATAGAAGGCCACTCTAAAATGTGCAGTTTATTGTATTGATGGGTCCGAAAACCAGATAGTATCTGGTGTGACCAGCATTTGCCTGAATCGCACAACAATGGGCCTCAGGAGTTCATCACAGTATAAATAATAAAAATAAAATAATAATAATTCGTTACATTTATATAGCGCTTTTCTGCAGCACTCAAAGCGCTTTACATATGAATGGGGGAATCTCCTCAACCACCACCAATGTGCAACATCCACCTGGATGATGCGACGGCAGCCATATTGCGCCAGAACGCCCACCACACACCAGCTTATTAGTGGAGAGGAGACCGAGTGATATAGCCAATTAGTATGAGGGGATGATTAGTGGCCAACAGGCAAGTTTGGCCAGGATGCCGGGGCACACCCCTACTCTTTTTCGAAAGACATCCTGGGATTTTTAATGACCACCAAGTATCTCTTGGATTTTTAATGACCACCGAGTATCTCTTTGCATTTTAAATTCCATTATTAAAATGCACCTGTGTTTGTTGTCCATAACATAAACCCACCAACACCATAGGCCACTCGATCTACAATGTTGACATCAGCAAACCATTCACCCACATGACGCCATACATGCTGTGTGCCCTGTACAGTAAAAAACACCTCCCCAAAGTGCCAGACGGCATTGAGAATGTGAGAATTTGCCAACTCAAGTCGGTTTCGATGACAAACTGCAGTCAGATCGAGACTCAGATGAGGACAACGAGCATGCAGATGAGCTTTCCCAAGACAGTTTGTACAGAAAACCATGGTTATGCAAACTGATCTTCCAGCAGCTGTTTGGGTGGCTGGGCTCAGACGATCATGAATGTGAAGATGTTGGGTGTGGAGGTCCTGGGCTGGTGTGGTTACACGTGATCTGTGGTTGTAAAGCCGGTTGGATGTACTGACAAATTCTGTAAAACGCATTTGGAGACGGCTTATGGTAGAGAAATGAACATTCAGGTCACAGGCAACAGCTTTGGTGGACATTCCTGCAGTTAGCATGCCAACTGCACACTCCCTCAAAACTTGCGACATCTGTGGCATTGTGCTTTGTGATAAAACTGCACATTTCAGAGTGGCCTATCATTGTAGCCAGCCTAAGGCACGCCTGTGCAATAATCATGCTATCTAATCATTATCTTGATATGCCACACCTGTGAGGAGGATGGATTATCTCAGCAAAGGAGAAGTGCAGCTCATAAAAAGTTAGGGCAAAAACAAAAGTGCATTTATAATTTTGTTCAGGGAATACATGACGAGAACATTTGGTTAATATCATTTTTAGTGCGGGGCTAAGATTAATTGTGATTAATCGCACACAAAATAAAAGTGATCTTTGGCATGATATATGAGTGTGTGCTGTGTGTAATTATTATGTATATATAAATACACACATTCCTGTATGTATTTAATAAACATTTACATGTCTATATATATTTATTTATATTTTTATATATTCTATAAGGTATATACATTTGAAAAAATATATATATATATAAATTAATAATAATAATAAATATATATATAAAGAAATTTGAAATATATATATATATATATATATGTATGTGTGTATGTGGTTAAATAAACATAATAATTACACACAGTACACACACATATTATGCAAAAAAATCACTTTTATTTTGTATGTGATTAATTGTGATTAATCTTTGCCGAGCACTACATTTCTGACGCAGGTGGCATTTAGAGGATTTTGCATTTGAACTCTGAGTGCTGTAATGTTTTAAATGTGACTCTTTTAATAAATGACAAATAATTGAAATGCTTCATTTTGATATTTTCACAGAGCTAAAGCACCTACTTCTGGATACCTGATCAGGTAAAACATCGTAAAATCTCTCAATACAAACCAAAATCACTTTATACAACTTCACCTTATGTCAGAAACTTGACTTTTGCAGAGGTGTTTTCACAAAAACTGAAGCCAAGCCGACATCATCATCATCATCATCATCATCATCATCCAATGGATACGCGTAAGTGAATGATCGTTTGATTTCTATTTAGTATAAAAACACAATGAAATCATTTTTAATCAGGCTGAATAGATAAAACAAGCTTTGCTCTGGAAAATAAATGCGAATACAGTTGTTTGTTATCTCACTGTTTCTTTCCTCTTCAAGCGGGGTGAAAAGCTTCACCAAAAAGCCATCTGAGAGTTACAAGCAGATGTAAGTGAGCAACGACACACAGATTTATACATGCACCTAAACACATTTGAGTACATATTTATACTTATTCATATATTTGATGAATATGTTTCTCCAGAGCTCCTCACACGATTCGATCCAACAATGAAACAGCGCTTCAGTCAGAAGCCTCTCTGAATGATGAAGAGATAGAGAAGAGGTACGATGACACAATGATTAAATTAAGGTGTTTTAAAGTATGATGTCATGTTCCTCTTTATAAATCTATCTTCTGTTTATGTGTTTATTCAGGAAAGAAGCAGCCAGCAGCGTCCTTAAAGGATCAGCAGCCAGTCGCCGCTCATACGTACTGTCTGCTGCTAAAAAATTTGAGTAAGTTTATAGATAAGTGATTGATCAAAATATCTCATAACTTTTTAAAACGGTACCAGAGTAACATCATAATTCCTTTTAGGAATGGTAAATTAATATGATAAATGTGCACCAGATAACAGACATGAATATCTTTGATTGAATGAACTGCATCTCAGATGCTTTAAGTGTTTCATGATAAATCTAAGAATTTAGACATCTGACTTCATGCTTAACTTGTCCAGTGCCCCAGAGATCCCTCAAACATCCAGTCAGACGAGTGTCGCTTTTGTTGCTAAAAGGTACCCAAAATATTCAACTGACAACACTATGTTTTGATCAGCATCATATCCTGATGGCTAAATAGTGCATGTGTGGTTTATAGGGTTGTGATCAGTGATGATGAAGATGCAGTCACTTCTCTTCCATCTAAACCTCAACCAAGGTAAACTAAACAACATTAGTATTAGTATTAACTACAGTATTGCTACAATGTTGCTCCATACATTCTTTAATAATAATAAAAACATACAGGATATGTAAAGTACCAATCACAGTAAAGTGCTATTATGCAGTAGATGCATTGTTTTAAATCAGCCGTTTTATGTGGCTGAAACTAAACTAAAACTTCATCTATTCAACTGCTGACTCTTACTTCTTCTTCTTTATTGTATTTACAGAATTAAACCTGCCTCACTAGTGAAAGATTTATCACCTGAAACTAAACCAGAACCTAAACCTATACCCGAACCTACGACGCAACTTAAAACAGCAGTTGAAACCAAAACAGCAATTGAGGCAAAACCCTTCGCCGAACCTAAACCAGTGGCTCAAACTACAACAACTGGGACTAAATCTACAACAGAAGTTAAACCAGTGGCTGAAACTAAACCAGTGTCTCAAACTACAACAACTGAAACTAAATCTACAATAGAAGTTAAACCAACGGTTGAAACTAAATATACAACACAAACTAAAACAACTGAGTCTAAATCTACAACAGAAGTTAAACCAGCGGTTGAAACTAAATATACAACACAAACTAAAACAACTACTGAGTCTAAACCCACACCAGAAGTTAAACCAGTGACTCAAACTACAACAGCTGAGTCTAAATCTACAACAGAAGTTAAGCCAGCGGCTGAAACTAAACCAGTGGCTCAAACTTCAATAACTGAGTCTAGATCTACAACACAAATTAAAACCACTACCGAGGTTAAACCTACACCAGAAGTTAAACCGGTGGCTGAAACTAAATCTACAATCCAAACTAAAACAACTACAGAGTCTTATCCCGGACCAGAAGTTAAACTGGTTGCTGAAACTAAACCAGTGGCCCAAACTACAATAACTGAGTCTAAATCCACAACACAAATTAAAACAACTCCCGAAATTAAACCTACACCAGAAGTTAAACCGATGGCTGAAACTAAATCTACAACCCAAACTAAAACAACTACTGAAGTTAAACCTACAGCAGAAGTTAAAACCGTGACTGAAACTAAATCTGTAACAGAACTTAAAACAACATTTGAAAGTGCAACAAAAGTTGAAACAAAACCAGCAGCTGAACTTAAACCATTGACTCCGACTAAAACAACTACTGAGTCTAAATCCACACCAGAAGTTAAACCATTGGCTGAAACTAATTCTATAACACAAACTAAAACAACAACTGAAGTAAAAACATCAGCAGTTCAACCAGCAGCTGATACTACATCAACTAAAACTACACCTCAGATAAAAGTAACATCATCGACCCCAGAGACAAGGTATGTGCATAGTAATATCCACTTTACTTGAGAGAGAGACTATATGTCTGAATATTGATGTGATATTAATTTCTTATTGATGATGAAATGTTTCTATTTGTTATGACTTTGTAGTCCTGAAAGCCTGACAGCACTTTCTGATACCCTGATATCTTTCAAGACGGAGCCTGCCAGGTACATGATGATCTGATTCATTCATAATGATCAAGCTGTCATAGAAAGATGACTAATAACTTATGTGTAAATGAAATAAATTCACATCATATTCACAAAGTCAGTGAAAAAGAGTGAGTTTACTGTCATTGATTTTAATGTATTAGATTTATTGTCATGTTATAATACCTTGTTGTCTCACAACAAACACATCATTACCATAGTAAATGTCCTGTGCTGTTCACACTGTCATCATGTATTCATCAGATAATATAATCTGTTTTTTATCAGAACTGACCCTAAACAGAGCAGTGGTGTGAAGGATGAAAATCTACTAGATCTCTGGGAGAGGTTTGTATTCAATCATCTCTTGTGTTTCACTCTTTATCATGAACTGAGATGACACTGGAGCTGTGGTTCTCAACTTTTTTCACTTCAAGGCCCTCTAGTTGCCCACAACAATATTTGAAGGCCCATCACTCACTGATTTTTTCCAAATAAAATTACAGAGAGCTAAGATGATTCAAGCCCTTCTTAGAAATGACACATTAAAATTGTGTTCAATGAATTTAAAATACCTCATTAAGAGCAATAAGTATATATATTTAATTAGTCTAACATAAAATGAATATGTACTATAATTTATTGATTTCTTTTTAATTGCGTTAACACAATTAAGCCCTATTCGGACGGGATTAGTTTTACAGGGGGACCTCTGAGAAAATCGTGCTTCTCAGAGGTCCTCTGTGTTTTTAATCCCGTCCGAATCGGCCATGTCTGTGTTTTTCTCTGACGATCTCCGTAAGAATTCCAGGGCAATTTACCTACTGTTTTTCGCCGAACTCAGAGGTCCTCTGAGAAATTTAATCCCGTCCGGATGCAAATGTCTGTGTTTGCTCGCAATATCTTTTGAAAACGCTGTTCATTTCGTGTTTTGGCCAACGTGATCTGCCGTAAGGTCTTACTAATGCGCGTATATTTTATTTCCTTAGTCCCATTCATTCAGATATGGATGTTTTTTCGCATTCGGCAAAATAAAATAATTAAATCAAGATGAGCTGAATATCAAACACTGTTAAGACTGGCCATCATTAACGTTATAAGAAACTCCGTTCAAAGTTGTTCAACTCCGGAATGGTAATGTGAATTAATAAAGATAATAAATTGTTATTAATCATTATTTCTTAATTTCTTTGGGTTTATTATAAGCAGACAGTTTTATAAAACACGTAGGCTAACGTTACTTAGGAGGATTTGTATATTTTATTTTGATTTGTTAAAATTAAATTGATAAATTACATGTTCTGTCATAATTTTACATTTAAAGCAAAATATTAAACATTACAAACACGCGTATCCAGAGCACGTGCTCTTCTGGAACGCCCAAATGCATGAAACAGACACTCCCATCTCTGGAATAGCCTGCATCATTTTAATCCCGTCCGAATCGGTACATAAAATCACAGACGTCCTGGGGGACACGTTGAAACTCAAACGTTGTTTGGAAAACTAATCCCGTCCGAATAGTGCTTTAGTTTGAGTCTGGGTTCTAAAAAAAAGAATTTCCCAGCATGCTTTGCATGCAACCGCTTTTGGAGAGTCATTTTTTGTGTTTAGAAGCGCATTTGTGTTATATTTTTTTCAAATTGTTTGGTTACCATCGTGCAGAAGAGTGGCGCTTGTGGTTGTGGATGTGACATATCTCTCTTAATGAGCACTGTATTAATGCCTGTTTGGAGATCAGTCTCTTCTCACATGCTCATCCAAAGTATCATATGTTAGTATTATTAGCATGCTAACATGTGCTTATGCTAATTAGTTTGATAAAAAAACGTTTTATATAAAATAACAGAATTGAGTTATTCAGATTACACTACATTGAGTTATTCAAACTACACTAAATTAAATTATTCATACTACACTAAATTGAGTTGAGGCAACTAATCGAGTATTGCCATTTACTTTAAATTGAGTTGGACTAACTCAATATATTTTTATTGTGTAAAGCAGTTTTTGGATGGAAATCCTGCCCACAATTTTACTGAGATAATCCAATGAATCATTTTTTTGAGTAGACAAATGTATATTCGCTACTAAAATGGCCAAGAAAATAAGAAACATTATGATTTTTGCTTGTTTTCGCTTATTTTAATGCTTGTTTAGTCTTATTTTGAATAATTCATCTTGAGGCCCCTTAGAAATGCTGAGGATCCTCAGAGGGCCCCGGCCCCCTGGTTGGGAAACACTGCACTAGAGGACACTAAAACTCCATATAGACTACTTATAAACTACTCTCTACCCAATCATCTCTACCCAAACTCTACATTTGCTCATTATTATTTGTGTTTTTGTTAATTCTGTAGTAAACCTGAACTGGATATGCTCAGTAATGACCTGCTTAAAGATGACAGGTGAGAGAGGATATATATGCAAATTTTATATTTCAATTAGTAGTCTTGTTGTTCAGATGCCATTACCTATATACTGTATGTGTAATGTGCATTAACAGTATGTTACTATAGACTTTTTATGTAAAATATTGGGGGAATTAATAGAAAGAAATTACTATCCTTTACGGATATAAATTGGTTTGTTATATATATCAAGTTATAACTGGAATTGACACTTGTAACCAAGCCTTTAAGTACCTTATGTAACTTGCCACAATACTTTTTAAATTGTGCATGATGGGCTTAGAGATTAACATTTGAAGGGATTTTAGCATGCAGGTTTTAAATGAAGATTTTTATAATGAAGGGAAAACAAAATCTAATCCCACATTACTGCCACGCCTGTTCGCAATCAAGAAATCATTTAAATACGACCTGCCTGACAAAGTGAAGTATTCAATTCAGTTGAATTTTATTTATATAATGCTTTTCACAATTGTTTAATTGTTTCAAAGCAGCTTTACATTAATAGATGCAATAAAAAAAATAAAAAAAATCGATGGACAACATAAGCAGCAGAATACATCGGCTAAGATTAAACCGTATACTAGCGAGCATAGTAATAATGTAACGTATAAAGAGGGTGCTAAGTTAAGCTAATGTCAGCCGACTCCCCAGGGGTTGAAAAAAACGCCTAGGAGAAAAAACCTCCTGCTTTTATTTGTCAGGAAGTTAGGAAAGTCCTAGGCGGGACAAAAAACTTGAGAGAAAGCCAGACATAGCTGATTCTATAGAGGATATATTATATAATAGGTAAGGTTTTATACAAGGTATATATGAAGTAGAACAAAGCTACACCTCATGTTGAGATCCAAAGAAATTTAGGAGCAAATACGAAAGAAAGAAATTAAGATCTATTAGTCTGGAAAAGGTTATAAAGCCATTTCTAAAGCTTTGGGACTCTAGCGAACCACAGTGAGAGCAATTGTTCACAAATGGCGAAAACATGGAACAGTAATGAGCCTTCCCAGGAGTGGCCAGCTGACCAAAATTACCCCAAGAGCGCAGCAAGGACTCATCCATGAGGTCACAAAAGACCCCACAACAACATCCACAGAACTGCAGGCATCACTTGCCTCAGTTAGGGTCACTGTTCATGACTCCACTATAAAAAGAGATGGCAAAAATGACCTGCATGACAGAGTTCCAAGACGAAAACCGCTGCTGAGCAAAAAGAACATAAAGGCTCATCTCAGTTTTGCCAGAAAACATCGAAAACATTGATGATCCCAAAGACTTTGGGGAAAATACTCTGTGGACTGACGAGAAAAAGTTAAACTTTTTAGAAGGGGTGTGTCCCATTACATCTGGTGTAAAAGTAACACAGTATTTCAGAAAAAGAACATCATACCAACAGTAAAATATGGTGGTGGTATTGTGATGGTTTTGCTGCTTCAGGACCTGGAAGACTTGCTGTGATAAATGGAACCATAAATTCAGCTGTCTACCAAAAAATCCTGAAGGACAATGTTCAGTCACCTGTTCATGACCTCAAGCTGAAGCAAACTTGGATTCTGCAGCAGGACAATGATCCAAAACACACCAGCAAGTCCACCTCTGAATGGCTGAAGAAAAATAAAATAAAGACTTTGGAGTGGCCTAGTAAAAGTACTCCTGACCTGAATCCTATTGAGGGCGCACTCACATTATCCAAACCAAACCGCGCTCGGGCGCGTTTGACCCCCAAAGCCTGGTTTGTTTGACTAGTGTGATCGCTCCGTTCCGCGCCCGGGCGCGGATTGTTTAATCGCGCCGCGGCCGGGTTGCAGAGGTGGGCCGGAGCGCGGTTCACTTGGGCTCAGGCGTGGAAGGCTGTGGTGTGAGCGCAATCGCGCCTGAGCGCGATTCAAAAGGTGAAGACGTCAGCTGCGCGACCACTCACCTTCATCTGCCTCCGTAAAAACCTTTTGATTCGCGCAGCGGGGTTACGTGAATGTCTGAGCTGCGCACGTGACAGATGAACTAAGCAATATGATGACATGTGAGAGGGCTGTCTGTAATCGCGCACCAAACGACTCCGAATGAAAAACACAGACTTATCATTACGGTGGATTCCAGTGTTAAGAGAGAGCTTTACTTCCTGCTTTTTTCAAAACAATCGCATCTTAATGACGAAAGCGCGCCTGGACTCGGATCGATAAGAAGTACAGTGTGAGTGCGTGCATCTGGGGGAGGGGTGACAATCGCGCTGGGGCTTGGTTTGGTTTGGATAATGTGAGTGCGCCCTGAGATGCTATGGCATGACCAAAAAGGCTCGAAAACACTCCAATGTGGCTAAATTACATCAATTCTGCAAAGATAAGTGGACCACATTCCCCACAGCACTATAACAGACTCATTGCAAGTTATCACAAACGCTTGATTGCAGTTGTTGCTGCTAAGGGTGTCCCAACCAGTTATTAGATTTAGGGGACAAGCACTTTTTCATACAGGGCCATGTGGGTTTGGATTTTGTTTTTCCTTTTATTTAAAAACTGCATGTTGTGTTTACTTGTGTTAACTTTGATCAATATTTAAATTTGTTTCATGATCTGAAACATAAAGTGTGACAAACATGCAAATAAATAAATAAATTAGGAAGGGTCAACATTGTATGTATAACATAGTTTAAGACCCTATTTTAACGATCTGAAACGCAAGTGTGAAGCGCAAAACGCAAGTGACTTTGTGGGCGGATCTTGGGCGCTGTTGCTATTTTCCCGGCGGGAGAAATAACTCTTGCGCCAGGCGCAAATCAATAAGGGGTTGGTCTGAAGTAGGTTCATTATTCATAGGTGTGGTTTGGACGTAACCTCAAATAAACCAATCAGAACGTCTTCCAACATTCCCTTTAAACGAAAGTGCGCAAGTTCCATGGCGGGTTGCTATTATTATGACGGATTTACCAGGCGCACGCCAGGAGCGGTTCACAGCCGAGGAGACCCACGTTCTTGTAAAAGCAGTCAAAGACAGAGAAGTTGTTTTGTATGGGGATGGGAGAAACTCACCCAAATCAGCGTCGGTTAAACAGGCGTGAGAGGAAATAGCCACAATTGTCTCATCAGCTGGCATCCCCAGGACGTTGCGCCAAGCGCTACAATGATGTCAGGAGACGGGGGAATCCCAAGCTTGCCAGCATAAATCGGGCATGCCGTGTAACGGGAGGTGGATCTGCTTCTAAACAGTACCTGACGCTAGCAGAGGACATCATTGCGTCCACCCTCACAGCTGAAAGGGTTTGGGGGCTTTGAAATCGGACCCAAGAAAAGCAAGCAAGGTCCAACCCCAAAGTACTCTTACAAATCAAGTTCATATACATTAAGGTTTCTTATGAAAAAATTTTAATTATTATTTACATAAAATAAACGTAATACAGCCACACAACAAACTTGTGAAAATATTTTAATCGTTATTTGCATGAGAATTTTTTAACGCAGCCACATAATAAATAAAAACTATCACCACAATGTTCACCACAATGATTTCCCTTATCTCATGTGTTAATATTTTTTATTGTAACAATTTATGATTTGCAAAAATAACTGTTGCATCTGTGTAGATTAGAAAAGCAAAGTGCGTTGTGCACGCTATACGTTATGGTCAAGCATGCGCCCTTAAAATAGCAGAATGAACCACGCGCAACGCGTCACTGACTTTAGACTAGTTTTTTTTTGGTCAGTGGCGCAATTGTTTTTTGAAACTGCAAAATAGCATCAGGGATGGTTTGCGCCGGAACACGCCTCCTTTTTTGCGCTGAACCGCCCAGGGAGCGCAAGTTCATTCCCTAGTTTGCCGATGTGTGTCTGTGGAGGGAAAAACCCACTGTGCGCTGGTGCAAAATACGACTGATACATGCGTCACTGACAAAGTCAATTGCGCTGGGTGTAAGATAGGGCCCTAAGTCTTCATTAAGTGAAAGGGTTTATACAGGCAGGGTTTAGATTAATCCAGGACTAGGCCTTAGGTATATTAGGACATTTAAGTAGTTTTTACAAACAAACCTTACAAAAAAAAAAAAAAAAAACACTATACGGGTGTGCATCTTGAGACAAAACAATGGCACTGATATATTTTAAAATATGGCAGTACAAGATATTTTTAAATAAAGGCACTGCCAAACATGCATTTTAGTCTGGGTCTAGAATAAACCCTGTCTGGGAAACCACTCCACTGTTATTTACTTTATAAAATGTTTCAGTGTTTACAGAAATGTACTTTTCAGTAAACATATAGTAAAATGTAATGTACATGTTCATATTAACATGTAAGTGCATTCCCTTTAATGTATAGTGATTTTGATCTTATTGATTTCCTTTGCAGTCCTCTGCCCAAAACAAAACCGACACAGAAAAGTCTGGACCTGCTCACAGATGATGCCATTCCTTTTGATACTGGTGCCACCAAGTGAGTTTGATTATTTTTCATTTTATTTTTTAAACTTTAATTTGGCAACAAAAAATTCAAACCAGAGTAAATGAATAAATCTCACGTGCTCACACTGAATATGAATTGATATTCTCAGATTCAGTACCGACTACACTTACACCAGAACATCTCAGATTGTCAAACAGTCAAGGGATTTCAACAGGTATGTCACAACGAGTGCTTTTGTTTTTAAGCATGACTACAGTAAACCTTCACGTCTCATGACAATCATTTTATCTTCATCTTAGCATCTTATCTTTAGCTTTTTCCTTTAGCTCAGCTGTTTAGATGCTTGCTCTCAAGAAAGAGAAAGAGCAATGTAGTAATATTGCCACAAGGTCACAATATTTAGCAAAATCAACCATCAAATCAAACATCTTACATACTATATAGGTTAAGGAGAGTATTAAATAAATAAAAAAAAACTTAACTTCACCTTTTAATACTCAAGACATCTGTTTGCTTTATTAATAGAGCCACTACTGTTAATGTGTTACAGTATTATTACAGTATATCTATCAGTGTGTTTCTGAACTCTGTGTAAAATCTCTCTCAAAAACTGTCTTGTTTTTCAGCTCTAATGATTCATTTGATCCATTTGAGTCCACAAAAAGGTACTGATCTCATCTTATAGCCTCTCTCTCTCTCTCTCTCTCTCTCTCTCTCTCTCTCGTCCTGAGTAAATTAAACTCAAGTTAAATCCCCTGACTAGTGTTTGTATTTGTTCTGCATTTCATTACATGTAAAGTTGATTTGTTTTGTATTTTATTAACAGCATGTCCACAGATACTTTGGTGTCTCTTTCTGAGGACGTCAGTCCAATTAAAACAACAAGGTAATTCATTGTGAAAATATCTACAGGATGTGTTTTCTACTCTAAAGTGCATCTTTATGAGCAGATGTTGTTGTAAATTCAGATTATATTATGGTCTTAAGAACGGTCAATAGCACAATGGGTTAAAGTCACGTAGGAGGTATCAGCAATGTAGTTTGAGTCAAACCCAACCCTTAAACTCCACCTGAGACTTAAATATAAACAGCGAACACCTTAACACACCTTTACACGTGCACATGTTCATAGATCACTGAAGACTTCATCATTTAACAAATATACTGTATTAATATTTAACATCTGAATCTTTACAGGAGGAATTGGACTGTGAACATGGAGAGGTACGTTTTGATGTTTTATTGTGTAAACTTCATGAGATTATTTACTGTCAGTGCCAACCCGGTTTATTCTGATGGGTGTTTGAATTAATAAAATGAAACTATTAGATTATGTTGTCACATCATGTTATTTAATATGAGAAAGAATCAAACTACTGCAGATTTATAATATCAACAAAATGAAGAATCTTAAGATTTGATCAGACAGTCAGAATCTCATCATGGGATCCATAATAGATCACTAAACATTCATAAATCAAACGCTGATATATTTAACTGTTCAGAAAATGAATGATTTGTTTATAGACAGAGATAGATAGTTAATATAAAATGTCTTAAAGAAGATAAATTCAAAATCTAATTATAAATCTAAACTTATGTAAAAAATCAGCTGTGTCGGGCTGTTGAAAGCATCTTTAATAGTCGATGTATTAGTCACACATGTATGGTTTCATGGGCTAAACCAGATTTTCCTGCTTTATCTCCGTTGAGAAATAAGAAGATGGAGCAGTGATACATATGGGCAGGTTTTCTAGGATAGCCCGCATTATGTCTTGGGTTACCTATTGTTATGTCTTTAAAGATCTTACTGTAAACGTGTCAACTAATGAAACAAAAATACTGCCTTTTCTTTTCACCTCAACTTCCATTAAAACATTGCCCTATTAAAATAAATCATATTTCAGTTATGTCTGTTGTGTATGGTCACTCACGTCTTATGATGTTTAATGCAAACTTACTAACACATTTATTCTTTTAGCACAACCAGCACTAAAACAGAAGACCGTTCTGAACAGAAATTACCAGAATCTGAATCCAAGAAGTATGTGGGATTATTATTATTATTTATTATATTATAACCAAAGAGTTTGTGTTCACCTGTTTAATGTCTGCTTTGTCTGGATACTAGGAGCTTCGTCTATCTTAAAGAATATGTAAACAATTCACATCTTGATAACAGGTAAACTACACACATAATTTCATTACAAAAATACAGAATGAATGTGGCACAACCTAACAATAGAAACAGGAAGTGTGTGTATTTTTTTAATTGGTCATTGTAAGGAATAATTGACGTATTATTTGAAAATAATGTGCACCTAAGGTAGTAATGCTGTGTTTGTATATGTAAGGAATAATTGACGACGGGCCATTGAATTATTTGAAAATAATGCACACCCAAGGTGCAATGCGGCACGACGCAAAGCGGAGATACACTGCGGGTGTCAATTATTCCTCTTATACCACGGTTACCACAAACATTGTTCTGGTGCCTATTTTTAAGACATTTGACAATTTAGGTGTGCGGTTATCAGAAATTAATGCATACCCACTCAACATTTCTCAGCCAATCAGAATACAGCATTCAACAGACCCGTGGTATAAATAGATATTTTACAGATGGTGAGTGTGCATTATTTTCAAATAATTCAACTGCCCGTCGTCAATTATTCCTCTTAAACCACAGTTACCACAGACCTTCCTCTGTTGGTTATTTTAAGATACTTGACAGGTCAGGTGTGTGTTTATCAAAAAATAATGCAAACCTCAACCTATCAGAAAGCATTCAACAGCCCCGTGGTATCAGTAAGGAATAATTGACGACGGGCCATTGAATGATAAGAAATTAATGCACACCCAAGGTGCAATGCGGCACGACGCAAAGCGGAGATACACTGCGGGTGTCAATTATTCCTCTTATACCACGGTTACCACAAACATTGTTCTGGTGCCTATTTTTAAGACATTTGACAATTTAGGTGTGCGGTTATCAGAAATTAATGCATACCCACTCAACATTTCTCAGCCAATCAGAATACAGCATTCAACAGACCCGTGGTATAAATATAGATATTTTACAGATGGTAGGTGTGCATTATTTTCAAATAATTCAACTGCCCGTCGTCAATTATTCCTCTTAAACCACAGTTACCACAGACCTTCCTCTGTTGGTTATTTTAAGATACTTGACAGGTCAGGTGTGTGTTTATCAAAAAATAATGCAAACCTCAACCTATCAGAAAGCATTCAACAGCCCCGTGGTATCAGTAAGGAATAATTGACGACGGGCCATTGAATGATAAGAAATTAATGCACACCCAAGGTGCAATGTGGCACAACTGCGTTACACCGTGGGTGTGCATTATTTTCAAAGGACCGGAGTCAATTATTCCTCTTATACCACGGTTACCACAAACATTGTTCTGGTGCCTATTTTTAAGACATTTGACAATTTAGGTGTGCGGTTATCAGAAATTAATGCATACCCACTCAACATTTCTCAGCCAATCCCATTGTATAGATTTGACTAACCCATGATGTTTTTTTTCAGCTCTGAGTATGTGACTTCGGCAACCTCCAGCTACAATTACAGCAGCCCCAGCAGTTATCATTCAAGGTATTACAGAAATACATACAGTATAACAGGACTACAGGTCAGGGGTCATTATCATAATCATTTTTGTGATGTTTTATCCAGTGTATGTTTAAACTCTTTAGTCACAGAAGTGTTTTTTAATGATAAAATATGAATTTTACACGAAAAGCACAACAATAGTAAAGCACTTTATTATGTTTTTATTCAGATACCCAAACACAGTTATTAACTGGAGGTCTTTAATAGATACATACTTTTTTATTTTTTGAAAGTAACGCTTGATTTATTTTTGACTTGATGATGCTGGATGATATGTGGTACATATAGAGAGATGATGTAATAAATGCACTGTATGTTACATAACACTGTAAGGGTGGGGATGTATCGTTTCCTTTTAAAAGAGTGAAGAAACGGGATAAATAGGAAGATCAGAGATATCGTTTGATGTCATATGAGCTCTGAACATTGACCCGATTTTGTTTCTTTAGTCGTGAAGGAAGTCCTTGTACATATTGTGGAGAATTGATGGGAAATGACAAGATCACTCTCGAGCACCTGAACATCTCCTGTCACCCATACTGCTTTAAGGTACAACACACAAAGACACCTGTGCAGATTGTGTGATATACTGTGCAGCCCTACTTCATATCATGGTATACAGCTTGTTTTAAACAGAACGTGAATTTAAAAAGTCATCTTTCTTTTCTCT
Organism: Paramisgurnus dabryanus; assembly: GCF_030506205.2. Classification (NCBI taxonomy): domain Eukaryota; kingdom Metazoa; phylum Chordata; class Actinopteri; order Cypriniformes; family Cobitidae; genus Paramisgurnus; species Paramisgurnus dabryanus. Next base: position 8,172,547 of record NC_133352.1, read on the forward strand.
TCACACTTCAGTGTGGTATTTGCAGTAAACCGATGGGTGATTTACTCTACAACATGTTTCTGCACCGCGGGACCGTTCACTGTGAGAGCTGCTATTATAATGTCCTATAAGCCAATCGCATCCTGGACAAATGAATAAATCCTTCATTACTATAGATGACTTATAGATTTGATCTTCACTGATACAAGAACTTATGTGAGCATCTATCATATAAATCAATCTGTATCTGCAGAATGCTTTCATATAGTGGGAGGAACTCTTGTTTTTGGGGATTAAGTTATTTTCTGCTATTTTGTTCATGAACAAGTTTCACTTTGAGCAAGTTGATTGTTATCAGATGTTGTAGTGAATAAACAGAAAGCCTTGTTAAATAGCTGTTTTTAGTAACTCTGAATATTGGTCTGTTGTTATTCAAATATGTTTTCTGTATTGCTAAACTACAGCATTCTCATAAATAAACACAGTTGTATTCACTCTTTATTGTGATTATTACAAAATTGTGCAATAGAAAATATATAAATATTTTTTATATATAAAAAAATACTGAGGTAAATGAATACCTATAAACAGGTGCAAGAAAGGGTTAAAATATGGACAAGTCTCATTACTATGATGCCATTTTCTTTTAATTATGGGGTGAAATGTAATTCACCTACTGTATAAAAGACAAAAGTCAGGAGTAAAAATCATAATGAAGTGTGTCCATCATAGTGCTGCAGTAATATTCATCTGCAACGTGATGAATTTAATCAAAAAAAAGGACGTTTTAATAAGAAGATCATTGTGATCTGTATATAACGTGTGAGTTGTATATGCACACATTTACTTCAGGATTGTCTCTTCAGTATGAAATTAAATGATGTGGTGAAGCCTCATTCTTCATATCTGTGATGTACCTTAAGTGTAACCTCATTGACCTCTAGCTCTCCTCCCAGCGATGTTCTGCATGTGCTGCCATAGTAAAGACGGGTCAGACGCATTATGTCTGATGAGCGACTCTAAACCCTCGGCCTGATCCAAACTCTGCCAGTAGTCCTGCGGCCACATCTGGAGCCAGCTAAGAAGAAACACATACACAGACAGAGTCTTATTACAAACATGTCATTTAAAAAAAAGTAGAAGGTTATTTGTACAAGGTGTGACTATACAAATCACAACACATAAATAGGAAAATGTTGGGGTTATTTTGTCACTTATTAGGAGCAGTATGCTAGCTGGAGCCATTTACTTCCAGTCTTTATGCTAAGCTAGGCTAGCAGTGGGTGTATCAGACAGAGTTTTCAGCACACACGGAGATGAAAAAAAGGCATGTATGGACTTGTGTAACTCTGGGGGATACTGTGAATAAGCTAAAGTACCAAAAAGTTGGCGTGTTCCTTTAATTCTCATACTTTTTTTCCAATTCATAATATCATAATTTAAATAACATTTTTTGCAATGTTTACCTGGCAGTAAATATTCATACACATATTTAAAAGTAATTATTTAATGAATATATATTTTAAAAAAATGAAAGTTCTTTATTAGGAATAAACACAAAGTGTCTGAAAAATAACTGAAAATAAAAATCCAATCAAAATAAACAGTCTTTACCAAAACAGGCCTTAAATAGTAGCCAATCCTATTAAGATCATATTAGTACTGGACCACATGACTGTAGTGCCTGCAAAAAAATAAATTCCTTACAGATAGCATCCTTCACTTCCCTAAACTTGGAATTGCTTGGACTGGCAGTTTATACGAATTATAAATGCTTTAAATGCTGTTTTTCCACTCTATTGAATGGCTATGGCTTTGGAAGTATCGCATTACACTGTCAGTCAAGAAGGGCCATCTGATACGGTCTTGTTTATACAGGCGCTGCAGCTCCCCCTTGTGTTTTTTAAAGAGGTGTGCAATCATTGCGGTGATCTGAAATCATCACAATGAGGTCAAACAATAACGACGAGGCGATTATTTAATCATTGTGACAGCCCTAGTCATATGCAAAAGTTTCGGCACCCCAATTTCCCCTATTTTAATTTATAAATATTTGGGTGTTTGGACCAGCAATTCATTTTGATCCATAAAATAACTGAAGGACACAGTAATACTAGTGGATAATAGCGAATTACCGATAATTACAGATTACCGTAAAAACTGGTCAGGAAAGCGTCATTGGCAGGGAAAGGTTTTCTCTTAATTAACAAAGTAATTCGTCAAAGTAATTCGAGTAAAGAATGTAAGGGTGTTTTCACATGTTGGTGCGCACCGTGGTGCGGCCTCTGTGATACATTGTATCATTTTTCAGTAAGTGCAGTTCGTGTTCACATATGTTGTTTTTACCATACTCGAAACGCCACACCGTACACCATGTGACAACTGTCAGCGCTGTCAGTGGTCTCTGACAGAGCTTACCCCCATGACCACCCCCCACGTTTCCACGACAACCAGCCTGACAAGAAGAGCGACGCAAGCAAGATATGAAGACAAACGATGCACGTCTTTGCGAAGTTTCTTTGCTTTAACGCAAAATTGTGCTACTCTATTAAAAATAATAAAAATGTCACTATTTTTTGTGTGTGGTGGACAGCTATGCTTTTAGGAAATCATCAGCTCACACCGCCAGGGGATAGCGAATATCTAAAACAGACCAAGATGGCTTTATTTGTTGTTTACCCACAATATAACACCCAGCTCACGTCACAACGGAAGCCTAGTGGCTCAAACATGTGGAGACCTTCCTGTATTTTGTTCGGCCCGAGGTCGAGCACTGTTCACAACACAGATGGGTCGCACCAAAGTTCGCCAACAGCCGCTCCGAGACCACCAGTTTAGAGCGGTCTCGGAGCGGCTGCTTAGTGTGCACCCAGAGTGCGGCTGTTGTGTTCACACTGACCCAAACTAACCATACCCAGACTGACACGTCATTTAGGCCGACCTAAACAGTGTATGTGTGAAAGCACCCTAAATTTTTATTTTAATCCACTAGAGTACTTGTACCCAAAGTCTGTTTATTAAAGAGTAAATATGATTCAATATTGACTTTACATGGTAACACAATCAAGTGGTCATGTTAGTATTCCGTATCATACAGCACTGACAAACTCACTGACGTACTGGTCAGTAATTTACCTGTCATTACGATCGATGCTCTCCACAGATCCGTATCCAGGAGTGGGAAGTGGACATCCCATGTGTGAGCCATTGGCCATCTTTGGCAGAGGGATCGGGTTCTGTTCTGGATTCTTCTTGTGTGCCTTTAATGCGTTCAGCCGCTCGTTCTCTCGATCACACACAAAACACTCAAAGCCGTTCAGGTAGTTGGGTTTACTCATATCATTAACGCCCCACTCTCTCGTCTCTAACCCATCCAACAGACGCAGGTTTGTGATCTTTGCAGGCGTTTTGTACTCTAAATAACGCGAGTACTCTTCATCGTCTCCATCCAGAGCCTTTATGTGTTCGGCCAGATCTCGAGGAGAGGCGAAATCGTGGATGAGGATGACGGAGCGATTGTTCGGCAGCCAGTCGGCCACAGAAGACGATCCTCTGTATATGGGCACACAGCCCTGGTGCATGGGTCTCCAGAGCTTCTCGGTCACGTAGTCCGGACACAGGCCGTTCTCTAAAGCCAGGTGAAACTTATAACGGGCCACGAAGCTCATGAAGCGTCCGTCCTCACCAGTAGCCGTGCTGGTGTCCTCCAGATGTGCAGGCAGAGGTCTGTTGTTAAGACATTTCCCATACGAGTCGATCTAAAGAGAAGATAAAATACACGTTCATGTTTTGCAAATATGATACCTGTGTACAGTATGTATAGACAGCCGTAGGCACCTGTATGTATTTCATCAGCTCCTGCACGTATCGGTCCCTGTCCGAAGGCACATCACAATGAGACTGCATGTAGAGGACAGGAGCAAGACCTGCCCGTCTCCAGCGGTTCTTTTCCTCCAGAGACACCGCGCTCGGGGTCAGAAGATAATCCAGCGACGGCAGCCACTGCAGGGTTAAAGGATAATCGGACTCTCTGCTGAATGTGGCCGTGTAGTTGAATAGCCTGATGCCGACGCTGTGAGAGAGGAGATAGTTATTCATGGGCGACTCTTCGTGGAACAACGCCCAGGTTTGATGGGGCAAACGTGGCAGGGGGGCTTCGTACGCCCTGAAGTCTGTGCCGTAGAAGATGATGGACGCCGTGCGGCGATACAGCTGGACTTTGCGGTTGCGCGTCACCATGCAGGATGAGCGGGAGCAGTCCACGCGCTCGGTGTCTCCTGGGAAATGAGGGAAGAGATTGGAGCTCCACCACAGAAGGATGGGTAGGTCTTTATTAGGCCGACGGTCGTTGTTTCCAGGTCCACGGTAGGAGTTCACGGTGGAAAACTCCATATCCGTAAGAGCGCTCTGAGGCTGGAAAACATCACCGTCTACTGTTTCATAAAGCTCCTGAGCCCAACATGATAATGGGAATATTGCAACAAACCACAAACAGAGAGCCATAACAAACCTGAAAACAATCACAGCATTTTATTAAGATGTTTGCTTACATTTTAACCATACATTTCATGTACAGCAGATGGAGAAAATTTGGGTCTTTATTCTGCTTTTTCTCAGATGTTTACTTAACAAAGTCTTCTTGGACACTGTCTGTGAAAACCCATGGGTTGAACCACGGTAATGGCTGCTTGCAGGTATTTATCATTGCCTTTAAGATTAAACTGTTTATTTATTTTTAATATCTGGTTTGATATAAATTTGTTTTGAAAAATGTGTCTGCTATATGAATAAATATTAAAAAGGGTTTTTGTATTTAGACAAATATTATTCATTCTTTGGCCAAAACTCAGCCAGACTTTAGACTGGATCAATTTTTGCAGACAGCATACTTGTGCATTATAGTCTGAAAACTATGAAGATTTCTAATGTATCCAAACGTGTTTTAAATGAGCACCACCTCTCAAACCTAACAAGCAACATACCTAGACATCATTTTAGGCAAATAGTAAGCATTGTCTAGTGAGCATTGTGTTTTACAGCCTGTCTGCTTAGACAGCACTAATATTAGCACAGAAATGCTTCCTTGAGGTATTTTAATAGATTTTGATGCAGAATCAAAACAAAACACACATACAAACTCATCTGATCGCATGATTTCTTACCTGAGTGAAGACAAACGCATATAGATAGTTTTATTGAATCATGATGCTCTGTGATGTGTGTTGCTTTCTGCTTCGAGGAATATCAGTAGGAAAAGCGAGACATTACTGCCATCTGGAGGTGTGGATGAGGGTGGCATTTACAACGCAAGAAGGGTAAAATAGCGGTCCTATCATGATAGTCTGTGAAGGGTAAAACCAGTCAACATGAGCCACATCGTATATTAAAATAATCACAAATTAATCATGTATATATATACCTTTTTTTAGTAAATTAATCCGCACAAAGTGCTGGTGCGAGTGAGCACGCGAGCATACAGATGCATTCAAAATCAAAAGCATTTATATAAATACAAATTTTGTTGACAAAATACGAAGATAGTAAAAATATATTTGGTTATCTGTAGACATACTTCTTTAAATCTGACAAAGCTTAATAATTTAAAGAAAACTCTTTGTTAATTATTATTTGCAAATAATAAATTACGATAACACTTTCCAAGGGTGCTGTTTACTAAATAATTCGTATGTACATTTCAAATAAAAAAAACATCAAAAGTGGGTAAACAATGTATTTACATATATGATCATATACAACATCTCTCTGTAGTTAAACGCAGTGTGAAGTTGGTTGGTGTTCTACTGTCACGCGCGTGTCTCTCTACTCGCACACAGACACGCATGCGCAGAGCGCGTGAAATCTCAGCAGCTAGCAGCAGTGCTTGCGCCGCGGTACAATATGAGGTAATACAAAAATATTTTCGCATTACTGAGATCCAATGTGTTTTTCAGTATTTACCGGTATTTAGGCTATAATGTGCTTATTCTTACACATGGTAAAGGGCGCTATAGTTTATTAAATAAAACATTTAATAAACATGCGCTCGTAATTAAGCTATAGGGGACTGAAAATGCTTCAATGTTTAATTTAAACGAAGTACATAAATATATACATGTCAGATATGTTTATATATTCTTACATTATAAGTGAGGTTTGATTTATTATCACAGACAGTGTAATAACATTAGCTTGAGCACTAGGATGCTAAAAACACAACCGTCACGCACGCGTGCGCATGCGCAGAAAGCAATCAGCTGTTTGCCGTACTGTCATCATTATGATGATATGAGATATTTACTATACTGCGTAGCGTACTATTTATTAGTTTAACACACGTTAGTCTTTGGACTCTGCAGTTCTCTGCAGAGAATCTGCAGTTTCTTTTAACCCAGCAATGCAGTATTGTGCTTATTAATGTAAAATCATTACTTCTGCCGGTAACTAAATAAACAAAATGACACAGGTTCTGTGTAATCATTTTGACTATTTAAAAGAAATTGCATTATTATGTTTTTTTTTCGTACTTGAAAGCCGTACTGGTATTTGGTTGAAAACAAGTATAAGCCTACCAAGAAGTTCTGTATCAGCCAATGGTGCCTGATCAATCGGAGCACCCTTAGTAAAATAAAGTTAGGGATGTAAGTCAGAGTTTTGAGTTTCCTGCTGAAAAACAATAAAACCATTACAGAAAATTCTAATGGTTTCCATTAAAATACCAATAGGAACCATTAGCTTTTACCATTAAAACCACTACACTGTTGTGTGTTTTGGGCCATATTCTATTAGAACTAATAAAACCATTAGAATTTTCTGTAATGGTTTTATTGTTTTTTTAGCAGGGTTGTAATACTGTAATTGTAGATAAATTATAATTACAGCGATATTGGACATTTTTGCAGTTTTTAAGTTATCCCATACGACAAAAAAGTATTTTTACATATAATTTTATATATCTTTCAAAATATAAAAAAATTTACTGAAATATATTTTGCAATATATGTTTACAAAAATGTATTTCTGCAATTTTTTGTATATTTTGAAATATATTTTAAAAATGAATATATGTTTAAGCATTTCCCTACAGAAAATTCCAGCTAAGACCAGCATAAGCCGGTAGCTGGTTTTAGCTGGTTTAAGGAGGCAGTAGCTGGTTTGAGCTGGTCCTCCCAGCCTGGCAAAGCTGATCAAGCTGGTGGGTCAGCTGGTCTTCCAGCCTGACCTGCTAAGTCCAGCTAGACCAGCTTAAAAAGTGACCAAAACACAGCTAGACCAGCTTGCTTCACCAGCAAAACCAAGCTGGGAGACCAACTAAAACCAGCTCACCAGCATATTCTGGTCCTAGCTGGATTTTTAGTAGGGTTATATTCACATCTCATTGGAATTAAAACGTTGTATCTTACACTGTCAGAAAAAAGGTACTAAACTGTACCTTTTTTGTCGCTGTGGTGGTACCCCAAGGTACTGTTTTGTACCTTTACAGGTATATAAACATAATACAATGTTGCACCTTTTCAGGTACATTACTGTTCCTTAAGGATCTATTTTGTACCTTTAAAGGTACAGTTAACTGAGTTGTACCCCTAAAATTTAACTGGTACAAAATTGTTCCTTAAGGTACACAATTGGTCCTTAGGCTATAATATTGTATCCCATAAGGTACAACATTTTAATGTGTTGTATACCCATAACGGTACAAAAAGGTACCTTTTAGGGTACCACCCCAGCGACAGAAAAAAGAACAACTTTGTACCCTTTTTTCTGACAGTGTACAAACCTTTAAACATTTTAGATTAAAAATAAATATTTTTTTCAACTGCAAAAATCTACTTATAATTTTCACTGTAAAAAAATCTGTTGAAATTACAGTGTTACTTGCAGCTGGTTGCCAGTAACTTACTGTAGATTTAAATTTATGTTATTTACTGGCAAGACTTTGATCAAAGTTAAATAAATATTAAATATTAACAAGTCTTTATCTTTAATTAAACTATACAATAACAGCCTCATGCAAAGCATTCTGGGAACCAGAAATCATCATCAACTTTTTTCTGTTTTTTTTGCTTCAGATTTTGTTTACCAGAATGCTTTGCTTGATGCTGTTATTTTAGTTTTACTCTGTAAAGACAAAGACTTGTTAATGTTTAATGTTCATTTAACACTGAACAAAAGGTTGCCAGTAAATAACATAAATTCAAATCTACCAGCTGCAAGTAACACTGTAATTTTTATGGAATCATTTTACATACTTTTATACAAACGTATGTAAAATATATTTTTTGCCATATATACCTATATGGATTGTAAAATTAGAAATATATTTGTTGCTCCTAAAATACATTTTGAAATATATATATATATATATATATATATATATATATATATATATATATATATATATATATATATATATATATATATATATATATAAAGGTTAAAACTAAACATATTTTTACATTTAAAAATATATTTAATTGAGCTTTATTTTAAATGTATTTAGCAATTAAAAAAGAATTTAGCCAAATAAATTTCTTTTTTGCTGTATGGGATACCATGACATCTCGTACAATTTCAAAACCTAGTTTTTTTTTCTAATATTACTTTTAATGCAAGACCATAAATGTTTCAGATGAAAGGGTTAATTTTATGTTAACTTTAAGACCTCAATGAGATCCAATGATAATCCAGCTAGAATATGGTCACTTGCTTGTGATGGCGCGAGTAAGATGTTGATAAAGTTTATCCTAAAGAAGAACATTGGGATTTCCTTTACAGGCTGAAATCAAACAGCTGTATGTTTAACCAATCCATGTGCTCTTTCGGAGGGTGTTGTTCTGTCCAAAGTCTCAGGGTCAGACACTTGAGCTTGCTGACCCACACCAGACAGATCAACAACTACTATCTAACCAGCACTGTTCAGAATAGCTTAAACCTTTTAAACCTAACACGGTACATAACACGGTTTATTTAACCTGAGGCTGTATTGTATGTTTATCTTGTGTGTGTGTGTGTAGTTAATATACTCTGTATGTTTGTGACAGGTCATAGTGAACAGGTGTGATATTGGGGGCCGTTATGAGTGGTAAGAGCCTCTTACTGAAGGTCATTCTGCTGGGGGATGGCGGCGTGGGGAAAAGTTCCCTCATGAACCGCTACGTGACCGACCGCTTCGATTCCCAGTCCTTCCACACCATCGGCGTGGAGTTCCTCAACCGTGACCTCGAAATAGACGGCAGGTTGGTCACCCTCCAGATTTGGGACACGGCGGGCCAGGAGCGCTTCAAGAGCCTGCGCACGCCCTTCTACCGCGGGGCGGACTGCTGCCTGCTCACGTTTGCCGTGGACGACCTGCAGAGCTTCCAGAACCTGGGCTGCTGGAAGAAAGAGTTCATGTATTATTCTGACGTACGAGACCCCGAGCGCTTTCCCTTCGTGGTGCTCGGAAACAAGGTGGACAAGGAGGAACGCGAGGTCGGGGAAGACGAGGCCAGGGCGTGGTGCGAGGAGAACGGCTGCTGTCCTTATTTTGAGACCAGCGCCAAAGACGACACCAACGTGGGGGCTGCCTTCGAGGCAGCGGTTCGGGAGGTTCTGGCCGGCGAGGACACGATTGACCACGCCCTGTTGAGTAGCACCATCGATCTCCATGGAAACCGGAAAGCGGCTCGCTCTTTCTGCTGTTGAGGTGCCTTCAGATTGGCCTCACGAACATAAACTCTCTTGTTTTACGCGCTCGAGAGCTTTATGTGTAGGTACAAACAAGCAGGTAGCCGGATGCATGGCTGCTCCTGTAACACGGTAATGTGGTCCTATGTAACATGTATGTAACAGTAAAGGTATTTTAAACGTATTTAATCTTTTCTCAGTCTGGTACAAACATCATAACTGTTTCTCCTGGCAAAGGCTTGAATGCTGGTGACTTGCGTCCTCTTCATGTCCTGAAGGTCACCACCTGCTCTATTTCTGTTGTTTTGTGCGTTTTACTATCCATCTATTATTTATGTGATTGTTGCAGACATTTTGACTCATTTTACTATTCTGTGTTATCAGTAGAAAGTGTTCAGGTCATATGTCACCGAAAAAAGCTAAAGATTAAAGTGCTATTTATCATAACAATTAAGTCTATGTGTGTAGAACTATTATCATTATCAGAAATAAAAAATAATGAGATGCTATTCCTAAATATTTTTTAAATCATGGTACTAATATTAATCTTTTATTTTAATCTGTGGAGACAGGTTGAGATTTAAGAGTATATACTATAATGAATAATATTCCTATACAGACTTATGATAATTTTCTATGACCTGGACATTTTTTTTGTGAAATTAACCTTATTATGGTACACCTCCTATATCTGAAAATACATAATAGCAAATGATCATTTGACAGAGTTTTACTGTTTTAAAAAGAGCATTTAAAACATTTTTGTTTTGTGACGTTAGGTACTTTCTATTGTTTTTAAAATATTTGTTTGTTTATCAGGTCTAGGTATTACGGAGCCCCTAAGGGGACAGGGAGAAAAAATTAAATAAAGTTTATTTTCGCGTGCGCACATGAAACTAACATTTAGATTTTTACTCCAATGTCACCTTAGGGGCTTGTTAATACGTTTCAGGTTACATTATGTTATGTATATTTAAGCTGTTGATTATAGGAGAATAGGATTTCTTATGTCATAAAAATTTTGTGTTGGTCAGGTAGATGTTAAAGGGCCGTGGCATGAAAATGTTGTCGGTGTGAGCAAAAATGTGTCGTTTTTGGGTGTGTCATTTAAAATGCAAATGAGCATATGATGTGCAAACACTGATCATAATGATGGTGGTTTGATGCAATTCAAACTCAATTGTGCTGTCAATAATGTTTTTCTTTCTCTTTCTCTCTGCACTAAATGGCAGTGCTGTGGTTGGATAGTGCATATTAAGGGGGCGGTATTATTATAATAAGTGCTCCTTATGACATCATAAAGAGGGCCACATTTCAATGACCTATTTTTGCTCACACCTTTTCATGCCATGGGCCCTTTAGTGAATTATATTTTCTTTTTTCTTTTCTTTTTTCTCATTGATTCTTAAAAATACACAAATAGACAGTTCTTCATTTAAAATCATGTAAGATGATTTTTTAATGATCTACTTTGTATGTTGGAGACTTATTGTAAGTTTACTGTAAGGACAGGTCTGTCTGTATTTTAGCTGACATATTAATTTATCAATGTCATGATTGATCTCGGGCCCAATGTTGATATGAAACCAAAGCACATGGTAGCAAATATACAGCACTAAACCCTTGACCCCAGTTAGAGTAAACGACATTTCACTCTTAGATTTATTTCAGTTCTGTTTTCTTGTATATGTTTTTATTTCTTAGTGTTTGTCCCTGAATATGAATGTGGTGGTCAAAGTTATTTACTTACATTAAGATGGACATTTTACTTTAGAGATCTTTCAGTTTACAGACACTTGCTTGCTTATTATCATATACACATGTGACATATTATTTTCATACTGTATGTTTTTACACACTTTTAAACTTTTTGTTTGTTGACATGCTGAGATATCTGCTGCACTTATGTGAGGTGTGTAATGTTTATTGCTACACTGTGATATGGCTATAGCTGAAACACTGTGCAGTATGCAGGTACAGATTCATTCCTAACATTGACTGTTTTTACTGATTGTGTTTGTCAGACGTGTGGTTTTACAGTCAGGACATGTTACAGATGTGTAGTATAACATGTTTGTGGAATATGTGTTACGAACATTATCAGATGTGGGTCAATCTCACCAATGTGTGTCAGGTTTATAAATCATACTGTTTACGTCTTAAACCTTTTCTCTTCTGATAGTTTTCATGAGATTGACTCCATTGGTTTGAGCTGATGGAGCGTTCGCAGTCTGTTACATTATGACTTGATAATACTGCTATTGAAGTCTTTTCTTCATTTGTTGGGTTGTTGTTTATGGAATTATTGGACTGAATGGACACTACTGATTGTTTGATTTGTATTGAGGTCAGTGTAAAGTGCTTCATGCTTTGTACTTGGGCATTAGTTTCTCAAAGCCAGATTTACTGAAATGCTTTAAATTCACTAGACGTGTGTTGTCTGGTGTTTTTGTAAAGAAATGAAAGCAGCCACACATTATATCTCCAATGAAATAAGGAGGTCAAGACTGCTTTTATTTAACAACTAATTTAGTTTGCAAGATCGCAATGGGATGAATAAACAAAACTCCAACAGCAGTTATAAAGTCTTCTTCATGCTTAAACACATCATATTATTTTAAACATTATAAACAAAATCATTTTTGCAACTTAGTGAAATTTTCTGTTTTTACACCTCATTATCGTAAGGTGAACAGAGAGCTCCTCTGTCCTCGTGTATCATTCGACTGAAGAGCGTGTGTCTCCTCATCTCTTCTTTCTCCTCACGTCGTCTATGTCTGAACATAAGATGCCTTGCTGTGAGGTACAGTGGACAGTGAATCTAGAAACAACAAAACAATCTCCACTATACACACAGACAAAACACCAGCACTGATCAAACGCTTTGATTTCTTTATTTACTGCTAAACTCAGCTTCACAGCATCAAACACTGTAGACAGGTTACAAAAATAAACCTGTGCTTAGTAAAGCAATGACAAAATACCTAGAGTAAGTATTTTTAGTTTATCAACAGACTATTGATTAGTAAAAGATGTTGTAAAAGAAAGTGTTATACAATAACTACAATCATCTCCTAATAATCAGAGTTATAAAACAATCAAAAATAATCATTCACACAGAAATAAAAAACTGACTGCTTAAGTCAACATACCTAAACATTAAATAAACATAATTCAGCTTTACTGTCTTGTGTTCTGTAACAAAGATTTTATATTAACAAGTTCAGATGACAGTAACATCATTTTCAGTCAAAGCAAACCCATGACTTCAAATGACTTACCAGTACACTGTAAAAGATTTGTTGGTTCAACTTAAAAAAAGGAAAGTTACCTGGTTGCCTTATATTTTTTAAGTTCAAAATGTATAGTTGATATTTGCACTAAATTGAATTGAACTTTTTTTTAACTGTGCACTGTTTGCTTTAAATGTTAAGGTTTAGATGACAAAATATTTATTATAGGTGAAATATTCCTTTAAAAGATTAGTCAATTTTCTTAAAACAATCCAGATAATTTACTCACCCCCATGTCATCCAAAATGTTGATGTCTCTCTTTGTTCAATCGAGAAGAAATTATGTTTTTTGAGGAAAAAATTCCACGATTTTTCTCATTTTAATGGACTTTAATGGACCCCAAAATGTAACAGATTTAATGCAGTTTAAAATTAGAGTTTCAAAGACTCTAGATGAGGGGTAAAGGTCTTATCATGGGAAACAATTGAAAAATAAAAAATATGCACTTTTAAACCACAACTTCTTTACTTCCTCCGGCTGTCTGACGCGCCAGCACGACCTCACGTAATTGCGTAATGCCGTAGAAAGGTCAAGTGTTACGAAACGCACATTTGCAGACCATTTTAAACAATAAACTGACACAAAGAAATTAATAAGTGTCATTCGACATAAAAACAACATCGGAGCGGTCCTCTTTCTCCACACTTGTAAACACTCGGGCGAAATTTCGTATACGTCATCCGTGACCTCTTGACGTGATGATGTTTTACGTGAGGTCGCCCTGGCGCGTCACAGGACCGTAGATAGATGAGAAGTTGTGATTTAAAAGTTCATATTTTTATTTTTATTGTCAAAAATGACAATCGTTTCGCTTGATAAGACCCTTACGCCTCGTTTGGAGTCTTTTGAAACTCTGTTAAAACTTATTTTAAACTGCATTAAAACTGTTACGTGTTGGGGTCCATTAAAGTCCATTAAAATGAGAAAAATCCTGGAATGTTTTCCTTACAAAACATTATAAAATGGGCAGTTCTGGTTCTTCATTCTGATTGGTTGAAACGCGTTCTAAGCCGTGATAAAATACACTGGTAACCTCACGGTTCAGTACGGAGCCCTTCTGATGACATGGTAAAACTTTTTTTTAAAATCGTGGCCATGCACGAATTAGCAATTCGTTCCCACGAATTATTAAATCGTGCGCACGTTTTAGTAATTCATTCCCTCGTTTAAGCTAAATCGTGCGCACGTTTTAGTAATTCGTTCCCTCGTTTAAGCTAAATTGTGCCCACGTTTTATTAACTCGTTCCCTCGATTAAGTTAAATCGTGGCCACGTTTTATGAATTAGTGCCCAGAATTTCATTTAAACCATCTGGACATTAACACAACGCTAACAAGATCAAATTTACTCTAGCCATTATAAATGACGCATACTTAATGCAGTTTTATAAATTCCTGTCAAGAATTTCATTAAAATCATCGGAATAGTGACGCTTATTGCAGCTCAATGCATTGATACAGTGCTATATAAGGATCAAATTCATACATCTTGGGTCTTAAACCGTTTTATTCATTTCTGCCCGGAATAATAAAAAAACAATAATCGGGAAATTACATGACCCTTAACGCATAAATACAGTGCTATTTAAAGATCAAGATTAATCTATATACCTTATTAATGAGCCATACTTCATATACAGTTTTATTAATTCCTGTGCAGAATAAAAAAACCTTAACACAACCTTTAGGACATTAACATGACGCTTAATGCATGCTAATGCATTAAATACAGTGCTTTTAAGATCAAAATCACTTTATTAATAAGTTACATATTCCTGCACAGAATTAAAAAACATATTGGGACATTAACGTGACGCAGTAATTAATTTTGTAATTTATTTTGGTTTGTCCAACTAAAAAATCACCCAAGTGACATAAAGAGATTTTATTAAGTTATTTTATTTTAGTGATATTTAAGCCCCTGAATTATTTAGTTTAATTAATTACTGCGTCACGGTAATGTCCCAATATGCTGGGACAATATATGGGCAGGAATAAATAAAACAGAATATGTATATGACTTATTAATAGTGATTTTGATCTTTTACTGTATTTAATGCATTAGCATGCATTAGCATCGCTGGTCAAACTGTGCAGCCTCTTTGCTTAACATAAAAGTGCTCAACCTGTTCGGCAGGTCCAACCATAGGGATTTTTAAAAATATATGGGGATCATTGAACGGCTCCACCCCAAATGGCATAGCCTGTCGGCCTTTTGATGAAAAGCCGCGCCGATGAATGCTTGTTTATTGCAGTACATATGCGGTCGGATTGATCCATCAAGCAGATAGACTATTTGATAGAAAGTGTGGATTAAGGATGTTTAAAATCTCTAGCTTGGTGGTCAGTACATGAATGGATCAAATCAGCACATTTGCAAAGGTTTGTCTCCATATGGCTATATAATAAATACAAATAAGAAGGGTAACTTTGCAGTATCACATTATATATTTTCTACTAAGTGATTTTCATATTATAAACGAGAGTATTCAACTGCAATAATGGCAATATCCTCACAACATTATTATTTCTCAAAACTTTGACAAAAAATTTTTTCAAAGGAACTGTATTATTACAGTTATTCAAAGATGCACACATTATTCCGCATATGATTTAAATATTAGTCGAGAGTATATAACGGCAATGAACGTCTTATATGGCAATAAATATCCACATAACTTCAAATAACAGCATAATGAAATTAATAAAAAGACAAGGAAGCAGGATTGGCATGTAAATTGTATTATTATTACCGGAAAAACAGCAAAATAACTGAAATAAACTCTGAGGTAAATGAACAATAACAGTGGAAAAAACTTTATTATCTAACAAAACTTTATATGACAAAAATTATATTTAAAGTTATTCAAAGATGGATGCACACATTATTCATGAACACGTTCATCTCTGGCCTGGCTCTGTTATGTAATAGCTGATTGACAGGTGCAGATTGATTACGATTTGTATACCCTAGTTTAAATACAAGACCTTTTTTTTTTTACCACGGAGGGCCGGTGGTATACGGAATTTCCCGATAGATTTTTTGGTCCCACTCCGCCCCTGACTGTATTAATGCGTTAGGCGTCACATTAATGTCCCTACTTTTTAATGGCCTACTGGGCACGAATTAATAAAACTGTATAAGACCCAAGTTGTATGAATTTGATCCTTACATAGCACTGTATCATGAGCCAGCTCACGTTAATGTCCCAATATGTTTTTTAATTCTGTGCAGGAATAAATAAAACGGACTATGTGACTTATTAATAAAGTGATTTTGCATTAAGCGTCATGTTAATGTCGGTTGTGTTAAGTTTTTTTTTAATTCTGCACAGGAATTAATAAAACTGTATGAAGTATGGCTCATTAATAAGGTATATAGATCAATCTTGATCTTTACATACTGTATTTATGCGTTAAGCGTCATGTTAATGCCCCGATGGTTTATTTTTTATTATTCCGAGCAGGAATGAATAAAACAGTTTAAGACCCAAGATGTATGAATTTGATTCTTATATAGCACTGTATCAATGTGTTAGCTCACGTTATGTCCCAATATTTTTTATGAAATTCTGGGAAGGAGTTAATAAAACTGTATATATACACGAGCCTAAGGTGTATGAATTTTATACTTAATAGCAATGTATTAATGCATTGAGCTGCGATAAGCGTCACTATTCCGATGGTTTAAATGAAATTCTGGGCACTTATTCATAAAACGTGGGCACGATTTAACTTAATCGAGGGAACGAGTTAATAAAATGTGAGCACGATTTAACTTAATCGAGGGAACAAATTACTAAAACGTGCACACGATTTAGCTTAAACGAGGGAACGAATTACTAAAACGTGTGCACGATTTAATAATTCGTGGGAACGAATTGCTAATTCGTTGCCACGATTTAAAAAAAAAGTTTTACCATGTCATCAGAAGGGCTCCGTAGTTCAGACCACATTACAAAAGTATCACTGCGCCACTGTTGCTGCGTACTGATTTATGAAAATAAACACCACAGTCTTTAATCATATTTTTAATTTGTCTACAATTGCACAATTATTGGCGATATCCAGATGAATGTCAATACATATTGTTGAGTCATCTCGTCGATAAAGAGAAAACGTTGTCTGAGGAGTTTATAACTCAAGTTCATACGTCCGCTATTATCCACTGGGTGGCGATCTTACCCAACTTAAAAACTGACGCATTCACTGAAAACACCGTGTAGTACTGTTCATGGCTCCGTCTGAATCTGATCTCTTACTAAAGTTCTTCACAAAAATGGAATTATCTACGCTTTTAATAAAAAAATTGAAAGGTGATAAGAGATCAAAGGTAGGATGAAATGTTTTTTTGTTTGTTTTTGTTTTAAAGCGGATGGTCTGTTCTTTCATTTGATATGTTATGTTTATATAAAGAAGATAATTTTATGGAAGGCATTAAACTAAAACTGGGTGGCAACTTAAAAAAAAAAAAAAACGCTGACGGGGAAAGAGTTCAGCATGCTTCCAAGCATATTTGATCATCACTTCAACAGTTGCACGATATAAATGTTAATGTATAAATTAGATTAATGGTGATTTATAAAATAAACACCACAGTCTTAAATCATATTTTCATTGTGTCTTTGCTGTGTCTGTGTTGGTTGGGAACTGCGCTCTGTTTCAGTCACACTTGATTCTGAGGAACTACTTTGTTTGGCGGAAGAGTAATATTTGTACTAATATAATTACAACTTATTTGTGTTTTATTTTATAAAATCCCGCTAACGTTATGCATATGAAGTAACCGTTTTATAAACGCAATAAACCCCTCGAAGCGTTGGGTTACCAGTGCATTTTATAACAGCTAAGGGGGTTTAGGCACTCCGCTTCGCGCCTAACAACGCCCCTTAGCTGTTATAAAATGCACTGATAACCCACTGCTTCTCGGGGTTTATTGTTTTATTTTGGATGACATGGTGGTGAGTAAATTATCTGGATTTTTTTTAAGAAAATGAACTAATCCTTTAAAGTGAAACAACTGCTGACATCAAACACCAGAGGGTGATCACACACAGACACACATGCACACAACAGGGTTTCAGTTTCATTTTGTAGATGTTATGGTCTTTATTCTGTACAAACCCAACCCCTAAACCTAACCCTCACAGAAAATTATCTGCTATTTTAGATTTTTTTTATTCTGAGTTATCCGCTTGTTTCCTCATGGGGACCAAAAAACCCCTCACAAGGTAAAAAAAATGGCATTGCTATCTTTATGTGGACGGTGTTGGTTGCATACAGTAATTTTTGTTCTACATCTACAAATACACACACACTTTGTATGATTCGTGGCATCTGTGCACCAGTCACAGAAGATCTTTTATTTAAGGAGCTAAAGGAAGGCGTGGGTGATATCTTCTTCTGACCCCTAACCTGGGTTTGTGCCAGCACTGACTCTAACTGGCTCTTTAACAAAGCGTGCATGCTGCATTGTTCAGGCCTCTCGACCCTTTCACGAGGCTGTGAGAAAAAAGTGCTGGGGTCACGAGACAAAAAAAAAAAACGCACATTACCGTGTCTGACTCCATGGCAACCAGATGTGAGGGATCATCACCATGGAAACCACACATCACCACCGTGAGAGTTTTTCTCTTGCACATCTCAACATAATCGTATTATCTAATGATTACCTTGATTTTCTATTACATAAATACAAACCGTAGATATCAAACTAACATGGCACAAACATAAAAAAATGACATTAATGCTGCCTACAAGTCACGATGGCAGAATTGTAAAAACAAAGCACTTTGGGTTTTAGTACTAAACCTTTAACTGGTGGTTTCCCAGACAGAGATTATCTTAAAGGAACAGTATGTAAGACATTTATATCAATGAATCATAAAATGGCCCTGATATGTCACTAGACATTAAGAAATCATTTTCATTTGAAATACTTATATCACTGACAACATTGGTCCGGCCAGGATATTGTCATTTAAAAAGTGCAGTTGCAGCCCTCAACTGATGTTTATGTTGTCATTTTGTGTATTGGCCACCAGTTGTGTGATTGCAGTACCAGTTTAAGCCACAATCCTACACACTGTTCCTTTAAGGCCAGACTAGGCATTAGTTTAATTAGGAAATATAACTAGTTTTAACAATCATGCCTTACTAAAAACATAACTTGTGTGCATTTTGAGGTAAAACAAAGGGCACTGATGTATTTTAAGATATGTCAGTGCAAGCTTTTTTTCAGTTTGTACAGCTCTCACATTTATTTTAGTCTAGGACTAGTCTAATCCCTGTCCGGGAAACTGCCCTTAAGTCATTGAAAAAATAAAATAAATACAGAATTAAATCGCACTGTTTATGTTTTCCCAGCCAAACTTTTTTGAGTGGGAACATTTGGGTATCAATTAAAACTTCTGAATTCACAAAACTTTCCAAGAAGAGTTGAAAGAGCAACATAATGCCCAAATAAGTGTAGATGTAAAAACATCAAGTGAAAAAATATCAAATCACGCATTTGTAGCAGAATTCAAAAAGTTTGAAAAGTTTGTGAAATAAGAGAAAAGTAAAGCCATGCTGTGCTGTGTAAAGAGTAAAGGGGTGATGATCAAATCCTCCAGTATGGTGCTGTGTTATTGACAGGAATAGAGGAAGACCCAGGACAGATCAAACATTAACAGCGTGGACTGATGCCTTTTCTCCCCAGATAACGCAAAACAGCAAAGTTATAGGTGCTGGACACAGTATATGTCAGCTAAAGAGAAACAGACAAAGAAACAAGACACATAGAAAACACACAGACACATGTATTAGTGTAAACATGTGTGCATATACTGATGCACTGAGTATTAATGATGAAACTATAGGGTCAACATTGCTAGGGGGTTGATAAGAAGTCAATAGAGTCTAATTCTCTCTTATAATCCGCTTGTTAAGTCATAATGTAAGAATACTGTTTCCGGGTCCAAGCCTCCACTCATTTCAATACTGGCCCTGTCCCAAATGCAGTGGCGTGTTTACCATTTTGAGGGCCCTTAGCAAACTCCAAGAACCGGGCACCCAATGCCCCAGCATTGCCATAGAATTTTCATTTGAATTCCACAACAATAATATTCAGTATATTCAGTCATTTTTACGCTCCAATGTGTGCTCATCAGCGCCTCCTTTGAACCCTTGATGCTTCTTCGACGAAGCCCGCACTGCAGCAGACTTCGTGCACTTTACCAACCCAGAAGTCCTTGCGAAAGAGAAATCAGACCAATCAGATGACGGAAGGGAGAAGTTCACACTGATGGGCAACTTATCTTCCTATTTCTGACGTGATGCTCGAGTCTGCCCCAAAATACGACTCCGGTGCTCCCTCTTGGACTCGCGTCAGGGGTCCCTAGGGTCTGCACTACATGATGTCATCAAAGTGTGGACTCTGAAGAGGTCCACAAGTCCGGAGTGTGCCATTTGGGACAGGGCCACAGATGACGGAAGGGAGGAGTTCACACTGACGGGCAACTTTTTTTTCCTATTTCCAGCGTGAAGCTTGAGTCTGTCCCAAAATAAGACTCCGGTGCACCCATGTGGATTCGCATCAAGGGTCCCTAAAATCTGCACTACATTATGTCATTAAAGTGTGGACTTTGAAAAGGACAACAAGTCCGGAGTCTGCCATTTGGGACAGGGACAGTATCCTGATGTCTGAGTGTTGTTCCCTGGGTGGCCACCAGAGGTCTCTTCCCCACACAGTCACGTTCATCAAGAACTGCTTTCCCATAATCCTGCCTGTGTCATTATTTGTTAGTGTTTGTGTGTATATCGTGTTATGGAGTCCTTGATTTATGTCACACTGCCTTCCTGTGTTTTGTTGATGCTTGTTTTATGTTTTGGATTGTGAACCTTTGCCTGGCTGGATTACGATTTGGATTACCCTAATAAATCTGCACGTGGATCTTACTTTCTTTGTGTGCGTGTGACAAGTATAGGATATTATTTAGACAGCCATTTATGAGGACTATTTACTCCTATCACACACTTAAGTGAAAAGTTTATAAACTTAAAATGTACAAAACAGTCTCCAGGCTCAAGGAATCACAGATAGCAATATAATACTAATAATTAAAGGAATAGTCTACTCATTTTCAATATTAAAATATGTTATTACCTTAACTAAGAACTGTTGAATCATCCCTCTATCATCTGTGTGTGTGCACGTAAGCGCTGGGGCGCGCTGCGACGCTACGATAGCATTTAGCTTAGCCCCATTCATTCAATGGTACCATTTAGAGATAAAGTTAGAAGTGACCAAACACATCAACGTTTTTCCTATTTAAGACGAGTAGTTATACGAGCAAGTTTGGTGGTACAAAATAAAACATAGCGCTTTTCTAAGCGGATTTAAAAGAGGAACTATATTTTATGGCGTAATAGCACTTTTGGGAGTACTTCGACTTGGCGCAGTAACACCCTCCCTCTCCCATTATGAGAATGAGAAGGGGAGCGGACTTTTCAGGCGAGTCGAAGTACTCCCAAAAGTGCTATTACGCCATAAAATATAGTTCCTTGTTTTAAATCCGCTTAGAAAAGCGCTACGTTTTATTTTGTACCACCAAACTTGCTCGTATAACTACTCGTCTTAAATAGGAAAAACGTTGATGCGTTTGGTCACTTCTAACTTTATCTCTAAATGGCAGCATTGAATGAATGGGGCTAAGCTAAATGCTATCGTAGCGTCGCAGCGCGCTCCAGCGCTTACGTGCACACACACAGATGATAGAGGGATGATTCAACAGTTCTTAGTTAAGGTAATAACATATTTTAATATTGAAAATGAGTAGACTATTCCTTTAATAAAAAAAATGCATATCCACGAGACCATGTTTGGTCATCTCAGATTTTGTTATGGAGATAAAAATTAGGATCTGGTGCTTTTGGTAATTTTACATTATGATACGAGTGTATATTAGCATGATGTTCATGCAATTTCTCTATGGCATTTGAGATGGGCTGGACCCGGATGTGCTGCATGATGTCAGACTTAACAAGCGGATATCATTGAAAACTGATTAAAAGTACACTTGATCTACATCATGTATCTACATTTGGCAGATGCTTTTATCCACAGGGCATGTCAAGGTATACATCAGTCAGTACTGTATGTGTGTTCACTGGTTTCAACAAATAATATCTGCATATCACCAAAATATATAAATCAGGATTATATGAGCAATATTTGACGCTCATCAATCATAAAATGTGCTAAATGATGATTTCATCACAGTGTTTTTAGCTTTAAAATGCGTGCACTGTCTGAGAATGATTGAAATAACTCTGATGTCATGTGTTTGGTCACAACATCCTCACAATGCTAGAAAAATCCCTCCAAACAATAAGCTTCTCACAAGTCCTTCCCATCTATGAGCGGGAAGAATAAACCCCCTTAATAAATGCAAATTTCACACCTCCAGATATGTCATCATAGAGACGCAGTGTTCACTTACCAGAGCCAAAACCGTCATTCCTGCTCCGGCAAACGCTGCCACGTACAGATCATAAGTCAAGGAAAACTGAAAAACAAGTTTATAAATGTCATCTGAACAGAAATCTGACAAGACTTTGAAAGACGTTGAATAGCCTGTGGTCATGTCTCACCTCTCTCATCTTGCATATATTAGACAGCCTCGTACCACAAACTTTTCCTGGTAGAGCGTTCCACGAAAGTAGACCTAAGACAAAAACAGACACTGATTAAAGCACGAAAACTTTTATTATTATGAACTCAGAAGCTCACACTTGTTTGAGAAAACAGAAACATATACCTGACTAATATTTTAAAGACGTCCAGAGAAAACAAACATCACAATATTTCTCCTCTTGCATTATTACTGTACACATGTTACTGATTATGTTTACTAACTATCAGCATTACATTTATGCATTTGCAGACACTTTAACCCAAATTGAGTCTTCTTATTCTTACAGTATGTGTTCAAACAAACCCATGACCTTTTGCACCGTGGCAGACAAACGAAGACGCCAAATTCCTGCAATATCAGCAGCTGACACATTTCAAGACATCATGAGAAATAAAGCGTGCATAGTGCATACTGTAGACCGAAACATGCGCATACTTCAGGATTAAACGGCAAGTCACAACATTTGTAATGAAGTACAATCACAATCTTAACCTATTGAAACATCAGCAGAGGCCAAAACAAATCCGACAGTGTATTTGTGTCAACGGTGGTGATGAATGTGAAGCATTGTCGGGTCATTACCGTACTGCCTGGCATCAATACACAGCTGGTTTATACTGGAGGGCGTCTCCGAGAGAAAGTTTATAGTGTGACAGGTGTTTGACATGTTGTAGATGAAGTAGACGGGTAGTGCAGAGAGGCAGAAGACAAGTAACCAGACTATGACCAGCATGTATGTGATCACGATGAACTAACAAGAGAAATATAAACATAAACGTCAACTTAATGCATTCATTTCGTATCCCACAATTTATTCTTTTGTGTCCCACAGGAGCTTTAAAACAGCATGAGAGATGGATGTCACTCACCGTTGTGCTGATACATCGGCCACAGACTGTGCTCCGAAACTCCCCGAATGACTGACGCACTACACTGGTGGTGTAAAATCCCTCGGCTAACAGGATAATACAGTAAAGAAAGAAGAAGGATGCCAGGCCGTAGATAATATACTGGAAATACTCAATACTGAGAGAGAAAGAGAGAGAGAGTTAATCCATGCTCATGAATAGATTGATATGTATGTGTTATAGATGCTTTTATGACATACAGATATGCCAGTGTGATGTAGTCCTGATGGTCTCGGGTGAAGTGGGTCTCAATGAGTCTCTCACTTTCTGTAAGGGCCTGATGTCCACAACCACAGAACAGAGCAACACCAGAGAAACACAACAGTGTAGCCACCACAGAGATGTATGGTATTCCACCCAAACACCGCATACAGCATTCATAACAACCTGAAATACACACACACACATACGCTGTCACTTATTGTCACAGGAGCGGAAACACTGACAGTAATACTTCATTTCTGATTTTACGTGACAGCATTTTTTTTACATGTATTAAAGGTGCCGTAGAATGTAAAATTGTATTTGTAAAACGGGCAGTTCTGGTTCTTCATTCTGATTGGTTGAAACGCGTTCTAAGCCGTGATAAAATACACCGGTAACCTCACGGTTCAGACCACATTACATAAGTATCACTGCGCCACTGTTACTGCGTATTGATTTATGAAAATAAACACCACAGTCTTAAATCATATTTTTAATTTGTCTACAATTGCACAATTAATGGCGATATCCAGATGAATGTCAATAAATATTGTTGAGTCATCTCGTCGATAAAGAGAAAACGTTGTCTGAGGATTTTATAACTCAAGTTCATACGTCCGCTATTATCCACTGGGTGGCGATCTTACCCAACTTAAACACTGACGCATTCACTGAAAACACCGTGTAGTACTGTTCATGGCTCCGTCTGAATCTGATCTCTTACTAAAGTTCTTCACAAAAATGGAATTATCTCCGCTTTTAATAAAAAAATTTGAGAGGTGATAAGAGATCAAATGAAGGTAGGATGAAATGTTTTTTTGTTTGTTTTTGTTTCAAAGCGGATGGTCTGTTCTTTCATTTGATATTTTATGTTTATATAAAGAAGATAATTTTTCTGCAAGGCATTAAACTAAAACTGGGTGGCAACTTAAAAAAAAAAACCGCTGACGGGGAAAGAGTTCAGCATGCTTCCAAGCATATTTGATCATCACTTCAACAGTTGCACAATATAAATGTTAATGTATAAATTAGATGAATGGTGATTTATAAAATAAACACCACAGTCTTAAATCATATTTTCATTGTGTCTTTGCTGTGTCTGTGTTGGTTGGGAACTGCGCTCTGTTTCAGTCACACTTGATTCTGAGGAACTACTTTGTTTGGCGGAAGAGTAATATTTGTACTAATATAATTACAACTTTTTTGGGTTTTATTTTATAAAATCCCGCTAACGTTATGCATATGAAGTAACCGTTTTATAAATGCAATAAACCCCTCGAAGCGTTGGGTTACCAGTGCATTTATAACAGCTAAGGGGCTTCGCGTCGTGCCTAACAACGCCCCTTAGCTGTTATAAAATGCACTGGTAACCCACTGCTTCTCGGGGTTTATTGCTTTATTATCGAGGCATAGATGAATAATATGGTAATGACATATCACAAGCGTTATTTTCAGGTTGACCCCTGACCTTTGTGCTGCTAACACAACACCCTACCTATTTTGCTTTCCGGACATTTCTGCATAAATAATACTCATCAAAATCATAACATACTACATGTCTTTTACAATGCTTTAATATGCATGTTTCTTTTTTATTTGTCTCGTCTTTTAGCTCGAACACTACATTAATATACAGATAAATCAATATGTTACATTTCACATGAAGTGTTTACATGTCCCAAAAAACTAAAACCATTATAGGATTGTTTCTTAAAACTAACATGGGTGACTCTCGTGAAATTAGACTTATGAGGTGTCATGAAACATTTTGATAAAAAGTAAATGCTATCAAAATAAGAAGCATACAGTTACAAACATCTCTTCTTGTACTATTTTGCACATGATTTCAAATGACATACAAACCATTTTTCTTGTTTTTTTTACATTTAAGGGAAACATTTTCATTACCGCAACGTGTCCATGACTGGATTTTGGTTCTTTGACATGGAAATAATTATAATAAAAAAATCTAAAAAATAAAAAGCTTCAGTGCATGTTGTCCTATAAACATTTACAGCAAAGAAACATGTGGTATTTGGTGATCATTGGTAAATGTAGACACAATAATAAGGAATATAAATGTGTCCAAGACCAATTTTCTTATCCGCCGCAACAATTTTCAATCATTGTTTAAGCCCTCAATAAATTAACATTTTCCAAAAAAAAAATAGTTGGAAGGAACATAATTGACTGTGACACTCAAGATGGCTACCAGGTAAGCGGTTCTTATTGGCCCTGTCCCAAATGGCGCACTTCATGTGGACTTTCGGTCTCGTGGACTTAAATTGCGCATGCTCGCTTAGTCTACGAGTCCGTGGGGTGTCCCATCTGTCATTTTTACGTTTTGAAGTGTGCTCATCAGCGCCCCCTTAATGCGGTCTCCGGCAAAGCCCGCACTGAAGCAGGCTTCGCGCACTTTACCAACCCAGAAGTCCTTGCAAAAGAGCAATCAGACGACGGAAGGGAGGAGTTCACACTGACGGGCAACTTATCTACTTATTTCCAGTGTGACGCTTGAGTCTGTCCCAAAATATGACTCCGGTGCACCCACGTGGACTCGCATCAAGGGTCCCTAAAGTCTGGACTTTGATGTCATCAAGGTGTGGACTCTTAGGAGGACCACAAGTCCAGAGTGTGCCATTTGGGACAGGGCCATTTATTCTCTCTAGATAAAAGTTGAAATTTTGTTTGTCATAGTACCTGGACAGCTTTTTAGTTCTCATTACCGAAACATGAGTTTGTAAATGCATATATTTAATTAATATCATGTTACGGTAATGATAATTTTTGATAATGATTTTAAAAATGTAAATAATTTTATAGGAAATATTTTTTAATATCCTCGAAAAATAATGGTTATAGTAAGTTTAGACTTTAATCTTATATGTGCAAAACAAATTGGCTTCAAGCGCTTTTTAAAAATTCTGATTCTGGACACGGACTTCGTAAGAATCACCCACCTATGTGCGTATTATCTGAGAGATGAGCACAAAGACATCATTTCATCATTCTTATGTATTTGTTTTATTTAACTTTATTTATCATGTTTAACATTATTTTTATATTATTCTTTAGTTAATTTTCTTTACAAGTACAGATAATTGAATCTCTCAAAAAGCTTTTTATAGCTCAATATAGTGAAAGATTAAATGTCCACTGTCTGCGCTGGTACAATAACAGCTAGTCAGATGACTTAGCATTGAAATATAACCAAAATGAAACCATATTTATTTTACATTACATTTGGGTAACAGACAAAATAAATTTCCTGACAAAAAGAGTTCTATTAAAGAAACACTAAACCTAAACAACACATCTAAATCCGGTCAGAGGATGGATATAAGCCTATAGAGAGCAGCCGCTTTAGTCATTTTATACAGTTTACAACAGTTACACAACTACACACACACAGCGAGATATGTTTTTTGTCACAATGTATCCACTACGAATACAAATACAGCTCATTTCCATTAAAACAATCTTATACTGTCACAGACATCTATTCAGCGTTCCAGATCACACAAACAACAACAGCAGCTGCTCTGTGCGTCTGGAGAAACTGGGAACACTGGTGTGTAAACGCTCATTCACTCTTCATTCCTATGCTTCATTCCCATCATGTGCTGGTGTGGGGGTGGATGATGGTACCAGCACATAAAGAGTGTGAGAAAATCAGGAGAGACGGGAGTGAGAGGGTCTCTCTCTCTCTCTCTTTTATTTGTGTTAGGACTGACAATAGCTTTTGTCTAAACACAACACGAAGAGCTGCTGCCACCTAAACTCTCCTTAAATGAGTATAGAGGAGGATTGATAGTGAAGAAAAGAGAGAAGAGGGGCTGATGATGGTGAATACACACACGTCTCATGAGGGATATATATGAAATTTGTTTACAAATTATAATATTATTTAATATTTGATATATTACAATGTTTAATACTGTTATGTCCAATAATAAATGTGTTTAAGTAGGGTTGAGAATATTAACAATAAATATTTGCATATCAAAGTATTAAAATGAAATTAATAACACTAAATGACACTTAAATAAACTTAAAATAACAGATCAAACTTGTACAAACAAGCAATTCAAGATAAGGTTATTGAAAACAAATCAAAATATGTGAAGTATAATAGAAATAATATATTAAAAAATGAGATCTGTATCTGTAAGGTTGATGTCTATAAAGCAGTTCAGGGAAAAATGACTAAACTAAACTACACTGATAAAACAACAGATGAAATACACCTGTTGATAACTTCACATACTGACTTCATACATAAATATGTATCTTTATATATTTTCAGCTGCACACGTGAAACTTAAAACTCCAGCATCATTTTGTTTGTCAGATTTTGATATTTTCCTGTTTATAGCAATGACATTTAGACATTTTAAAGTGTGACCTACATGTCCAAAAATAACATCTGAAGTACATTACTTTAAACTGCAGCAAATCTTGAAAGTTTGTTGAAAGAGTAAAGATGTTGTACTCACCCATGTCTGAAGAGATGTGATGTGTTTTCAGTCTCTCGCACACAATGAATGAATGAAGACTCACAGATCAGCATAAAGACGCAACAATGTGGCCTTTCAAAGCACTGCACGAGGAGTCCGGGCTTCAAACTGAAGAATGATTCGGTCATCATGCGATGGATGTATTTAACAAATCATTTAAGAAAAGTGATATTGATTCACATTTTTGTTCAAGCTTAAAGTCCATTGTGTCGGATAAAACATTCAGGTCATTTATAAATGATGATAATAAAATATACACGACACTTTCCCTGCACTGTTAAATGAAGGACACGATTTAACTAATTATATATATAATTAGATCATATATATTATGGTTTGAAAGCAATGCCTCATTATAACAAACTAATCTAATCTAATGTAATAAATTAAAGCAACGACTGCGTGGGTTCCAGTGCTTATTTATTTATGTTAAGTTTAATATTAGTGGTGTTAATCAAAGTTCTTATTCTGCTGCTCAGTGCAGATGAGTGTGACGTCAGACTCACCACTGACCTCTAGTGTTCACACCTCACACTGCTTCACAGCACTCTACAGATAATGTTGGGCTCTACAGCAGTGGTTCTAAAACTTATTCAGCGTGCCATTTCATTCATACTTTGCGCCCCCCAAAAGGAAATTTATGACAAAAAACTGTTCTTAAACTGAACTTTAAATTAAACAAAACATATTAGTGCTGTTGATAAGTAGCTTATTTTATTAGGTTT
The DNA here is from genome assembly GCF_030506205.2 of Paramisgurnus dabryanus. Lineage (NCBI taxonomy): Eukaryota > Metazoa > Chordata > Actinopteri > Cypriniformes > Cobitidae > Paramisgurnus > Paramisgurnus dabryanus. Next base: position 8,201,512 of record NC_133352.1, read on the forward strand.
AATTCCACAGAATTCATGATAAACTAATTAATTTTATAAAATGCCATTAAATTTAACCACTGCTGTACAGGATATACAGTAATGGCAAAAAGTAAGGATATTTAATTTTAATACACCTACAGATTAAAATAGCTCATACATTTTAGGAGTGTAGCATGACATTTTAACACAACAGGAAAAGTAGGTTTTACTTTTATTTTATATTAATAATTATATTTTAATAGAAAATAGAAAAACAAAAAGCTCACAGGAAACAAAGTTGATTACAGTTTTATCTGTTAATATGTTGTTATATATATATATATATATATATATATATATATATATATATATATATATATATATATATATATATATATATATATATAATACCAAATAATTGAATAAAGTCTTTCAGTCGACACTTTCTCTCACCACAAATCTGTCACTCTTGAGCAGTTGCATGTAGATTAAAATCTTTATGTGATAGAGATTTCTCTTTCACGGCTCTTACGCTGTGAAATGCACTTCCTTTAACTGAAAAAAAGGGAAATACATGAAAAAACATCATTAACTGATCTGTTTTTTTGTTTCCTTTTAATACTGTAATTGTATTCCTATTCTACTACAAAGC